>NC_084744.1:62883618-62901118 GCF_033978785.1 Entelurus aequoreus | reverse complement strand
AGGCATTGTTTGTCATTTGCATGCGAGAGGCGATGCAGCTGGTTGACATGTGTGCTAGATGTCACCGCTCAGGCCCCGGGCTGTTTGTGCTCCCAACTTTTCATCACACAAACAGACAGCCAAGCAATGTTTCGGCTGCGTGGGTAAATCTTTTGGCAAGCGGGCCGCCAGTGTGGAACTATGATGAATACTGATGGCGGAGAGCGGGGCCCACACATATGCAGAGTGCACAAGGGCCAAATGGCAGCGCTGCTGAATACTAATGGGACTAGTGGGGCTTGTGGAACGAGGACTGGGCGAGCCAAGAGAGATGGCGACAAGAAAAGATGGGCTTGTTTATCGGGGGGGTGATGCAAGTATGCAGGATTAACACATTTCCTGGTAAATTGCACTTTGTAAAAAACTTGACATTATGGGCCTGACCTACTAAAAGTTAGCGTTTATGAAAACTTGATTGAAACGTGTGTATTTTGTCTCTTTAGGAGCACAATCACGAATGTGCAGATTATATGCTGGTCATCACCAAATATGATCATTTAGCACACGCAATGTGATTTATCAAGACTGCGAGCGCCGCTTTGCGTAATTTTTTTTTAGTATGTCTGAAAAGTGCGTGCAAACTGACACGAAGAAAGGAGCCGATTGTGCCCCAGCTCTAACCTACGTATGCTTGTCAACATGAATGGACTGTCAAACATACACATATTACACGTATTGTCTACTCAGCAATATCATTTTATCATTTTACAGCTGCAGGATGACTAAAGGGGCCGATTAATACACATTTAATTGATGCCTTTTGGTGTTGTTTTTCAACGACGGTCAAAAATGGACTGTCAAACATACAAATATTAGACATATTGTCTATTCAGCAATATCATTTTATAATTTTACAGCTGCAGGATGACTTAAGGGGACAATTAATACCAATTTAATTAATGCCTTTTGTGGGTTTTTTTCAATGACGATCAAAAATGGACTGTCAAAAATACAAATATTAGACATATTGTCTATTCAGCAATATCATTTTATAATTTTACAGCTGCAGGATGACTTAAGGGGACCATCAATACCAATTTAATGCCTTTTGTGGGGTTTTTTCAATGACGGTCATAAATGGACTGTCAATCATACAAATATTAGACATACTGTCTATTCAACAATATCATTTTATCATTTTACAGCTGCAGGATGACTTAAGGGGACAATTAATACCAATTTAATTAATGCCTTTTGTGGGATTTTTTCAATGACGATCAAAAATGGACTGTCAAAAATACAAATATTAGACATATTGTCTATTCAGCAATATCATTTTATAATTTTACAGCTGCAGTATGACTTAAGGGGACCATCAATACCAATTTAATTAATGCCTTTTGTGGGGTTTTTTCAATGAAGGTCATAAATGGACTGTCAATCATACAAATATTAGACATATTGCCTATTCAGCAATATGATTTTATAATTTTACAGCTGCAGGATGACTTAAGGGGACAATTAATACCAATTTAATGAATGCCTTTTGTGGGGTTTTTTCAATGACGATCAAAAATGGACTGTCACAAATACAAATATTAGACATATTGTCTATTCAGCAATATCATTTTATAATTTTACTTTGGCAGGATGACTTAAGGGGATGATTAAAACCAATTTAATTGATGCCTTTTGGTGGGGGGTTTTCAATGACGGTCAAAAATGGACTGTCAGAAATACAAATATTAGACATATTGTCTATTCAGCAATATAATTTTATAATTTTACTTCGGCAGGATGACTTAAGGGGATGATTAAAACCAATTCAATTGATGCCTTTTGGTGTTCTTTCAATGACGGTCGTATTTTCATATAGATTAACATGTCTCCTATGTGGAAAAAAAATACAAAATTCTTGCAATATGCATTTTCTCGCCGCTGGAGCGCACAGTCAGAGTTAGTGTCAGCCTCTACCACGAGCTCAAAATGATAACAGGGATGTGCAGTAAATGATCAAGTCTCTCCATGGTGAAAGCCGCATAGTACACGCAAAAACCTCTATTAAAATAGGCGGTCTGCACCATTTTTCAGTCTTAGTAGATCACAACTCTTTGCACGCGCTGTTTAGCGCACGGTATTTGAGTCTTAGTAGATCAAGCCCTATGTGTTTAGTCTTTCATTGGTTTGTAGGTAGAGAAACGGCATAAGTTTCTACTTACAGCGTTCGATGCGGTCCTCAGGGCTAGAGGAGGTCTCTCGGTCTGAAAGGAGGCCGGATACAGCGAAGATCTTCTTCCCACTGTCCTCTACGGCCTTCAAGGCGCTGCTGGGCGAGCCCCCAGGCGGGATCTGGGCGCCGCCAAAGTCATATTCTTTGCCGTCAGCATCGGTGTACCGTAGGTGGGGTGAAGCATCTGCGTCCAGGCACCCTTTGAGGCGCTTAGCCGGGGTGAAAGCCGACTGGTACCCGCCTGGCGCCCCGTCCCGGTCCTCGGGAGGCGAAGCGAAGGGTCTGAAAGCCCCGACGCCGCTGTGGTTGAGCATGCTGATCGGCGAGCAGTCCAGGTTAGGTGGCGCGAACTGATGATGTAGATGAAGGAGGGACGGAGGAAAGTCCCTGTTGGGGAAACCGGGAGGGACCGCACCTTGGCGGTGGTACATGGACGCAAAGGTGTATGAACCATTGTTGAATGGCAAGTGGACGTCTTTGTCCACAGAAACTGGGACGCCAAACGGGCGTGGTTGCTGGCAGGGAATGGAAGCATCACGGGAAGCTTCAGCTGTGGAGGCCAGGACCATGAGGGCCGGCGAGGCCAGGGGGTTGGGCAAGTAGGAAGAGCTCTCCATCTTGAAGGCTGCTCTGTGGAGATCCATGTCTGAGTGGAAAAGAATGGTCGAGAAGATTTGGAGAAGAGGAGGAACTGATTCCTCCTCAGACGAACTGCCTCGGACTCTTCAACAAGAGTCTACTGTAGAGACGGTCAATTGTGTTGCCTGACTGGTTCGGATCGTCTTGAAATGCTAGTTCATTTTTTTCCCAGTGGAGCTAAAATCCACTTTAGCTCGATGCTTCTCTTGTACGTTATGACTCTTTTCCACCGGCCTGGTCACGCCACTTCAGTCTTCGGTCAAAGGAAGTCTGTCGGAAGGCTCGTAGAGTCGAAGGGTTGTTGAAGGTCGGAGAGTCTTAGGTTGTCACAGCAGGTTCCTCGTCATCCTGTGGAGACAGAATCCAAACATTAAATCGCGGTCATCCTCGGTAACCCACCTGGTTCAGTCCCTTCTATTTTTGTTTGACGAACGCGCCTATAAACCGGGCTAAAACCGAGCACTGCTCTTGAGCTTTTCAGGGAGCCAGATGGACCAAGGTGCACCACCGTTACACTCACGCCCCTAAACCTCACTCTAATCCGGGTCACGGCACCACTGTAACCCGCCTGGTTAACCCCCTTTTGTTTTCTGTTCAGTCCACTTCCGTCTTCAGTCTAGTGGGGTAACGGTGTTGTCTACATACCAATACGTGTATGTGTGTGTAAATTAATGATATGAAGTGGAAAAGGGGTAGGATTGAATAGGATTTGCTTCTTCCTACTCCTTTTTGGAAATGTTGTAAAGAAAATGCGATGCCTGGGTCGGCCGGCATGAAAGACCAGCGTGCTTTACCTTGGTACCTACAGTCGTGGTCAAAATTGTACATGGTTGGTTTTCTGACATGGACTTGTTTCTTCAGCATTGTCCACACGTTTAAGTCGGGACTTAAACGTGTATCCTCCGACACACTCAACAAGCCCTTTTCCGATCAGGTTTCCATCGAGATCTTAATAGCCCCAAATTCTGTGCCTGAAAAAGTTTCTGCACTTCAATCTCCGTTGCCCTCCATCTCTTCCCAAATCCCCCCTTCCTCCCCCGTCCTCCAGTCACCTAATCAATTCCTCCCCCTCCCTTTTCTGCATTCTCATCTCCTTCCTCCTTCCTCCATCTCAGATGACGGTCTAAGCCGCTTATTCCTACCATCTCCCAGGATCTTATTGGACCAGAACCACTTGTCTCCAGATAAGGACACGCATGCATCTCTCCCGCCCGGCCCCACACATACGAATCTGATAAGAAAGAAGATGGGAATCTATGAGGGTTCGATGTTCATACCTTCGTCGCACCATATCATCTTTTAATTTCCCAATTATTCACAATCTGACCTGCCTTACTTCCTACATCTCTGCTGTCAATCTCCCGTCCTCACAAAGCTCTGCCGCACCCTCCGCTCCCCCGGGTGACTCAGATGGGTGATATCGTATCAGACCTCTCCATCTGCCGTCCACCAGCCAGAGGAAATCTGACTGAGTGAATAAATTATCTGTACTTGACCCGGAGACCCCCTCAGAATCCGTGGCAACAGGCTGCAGTTCCCCCTCTCGGGGATTAGATCGCGGTGCGCGATCGGTCGGCATGCAGAGGGGGCCAGCCAAATGAAAATGATAAAATATCATTTCGAAAGATGCTTATCCCCGAGGGGTGATTTGAAGGTGCACGGTTTGCGAAGCATCCAAAAATGTTTGGGTTTAAAGAACCGGCGCATGAATTCTAAAGTGATACTTTGGGGGGGGGTAGAAAATTCACCCCGAGCCGGTAGGGGTGCGACGGTTTTGTACATCTGTGGTATTTCCGTATCAAAGTCACAACAATGCCGTACACGACTGTATCAGACAAAAACTTGGGTGTGTCTGGGTTTTTTTTCTGGCGCTTTAGCGTTGGCCGGGTCTGACAATGAACTACATCTCCCAGAATCCTCGGAATCCACCCCTCCCCCCTCTCTCTAAGGGAGACCGGATGCAATGGACGTCGAGTTGGTCTGACATAATAGTGTGAGAGTCCAGTCCATAGTGGATCTAACATAATAGTGTGAGAGTCCAGTCCATAGTGGATCTAACATAATATTGTGAGAGTCCAGTCCATAGTTGATCTAACATAATAGTGTGAGAGTCCAGTCCATAGTGGATCTAACATAATAGTGTGAGAGTCCAGTCCATAGTGGATCTAACATAATAGTGTGAGAGTCCAGTCCATAGTGGATCTAACATAATATTGTGAGAGTCCAGTCCATAGTGGATCTAACATAATAGTGAGAGTCCAGTCCATAGCGGATCTAACATAATAGTGTGAGAGTCCAGTCCATAGTGGATCTAACATAATAGTGTGAGAGTCCAGTCCATAGTGGATCTAACATAATAGTGAGTGTCCAGTCCATAGTGGATCTAACATAATAGTGTGAGAGTCCAGTCCATAGTTGATCTAACATAATAGTGTGAGAGTCCAGTCCATAGTGGATCTAACATAATAGTGTGAGAGTCCAGTCCATAGTGGATCTAACATAATAGTGTGAGAGTCCAGTCCATAGTGGATCTAACATAATATTGTGAGAGTCCAGTCCATAGTGGATCTAACATAATAGTGAGAGAGTCCAGTCCACAGTGGATCTAACATGATAGTGAGAGTCCAGTCCATAGTGGATCTAACATAATAGTGTGAGAGTCCAGTCCATAGTGGATCTAACATAATAGTGTGAGAGTCCAGTCCATAGTGGATCTAACATAATAGTGTGAGAGTCCAGTCCATAGTGGATCTAACATAATAGTGAGAGTCCAGTCCATAGTTGATCTAACATAATAGTGTGAGAGTCCAGTCCATAGTGGATCTAACATAATAGTGTGAGAGTCCAGTCCATAGTGGATCTAACATAATAGTGTGAGAGTCCAGTCGATAGTGGACTAACATAATAGTGAGAGTCCAGTCCATAGTGGATCTAACATAATAGTGAGAGTCCAGTCCATAGTGGACTAACATAATAGTGTGAGAGTCCAATCCATAGTGGATCTAACATAATAGTGAGAGTCCAGTCCATAGTGGGGCCAGCAGGAGACCATCCCAAGCGGAGACGGGTCAGCAGCCCAGAGATGTCCCCAACCGATGCACAGGAGAGCGGTCCACCCCGGGTCCCGACTCTGGACAGCCGGCACTTCATGTTAAAGTTAAAGTACCAATGATTGTCACACACACACTAGGTGTGGCGAAATTATTCTTTACATTTGACCCATCACCCTTGATGACCCCCTGGGAGGTGAGGGGAGCAGTGAGCAGCAGCAAAGGGGGCCACGCCCGGGAATAATTTTTGGTGTCTTAACCCCCAATTCCAACCCTTGATGCTGAGTGCCAAGCAGGGAGGTAATGGCTCCCATTTTTATAGTCTTTGGTATGACTCGGCCGGGGTTTGAACTCACAACCTACCGATCTCAGGGCGGACACTCTAACCAAGGCGACGCAGACCAGGAAATATGAGACGAATGAAAAGCTACTTGATAAATCCCCCAGTCTGCACTCGGGCAGACAAGCAAGCGCCTCGTAAACCATCACCCAGAAAAGATTGAAAAAAACATCGGTTTGGTGAGGCGTTCATATTAGGGATGTCCGATAATATCGGAAATGCGTTAAAATTTAATATTGGAAATTATCGGTATCGTTTTTTTTTATTATCCGTATCGTTTTTTTGTTGTTTTTAAAAAAAATGTTTTATTAAATCAACATAAAAAACACAAGATACACTTACAATTAGTGCACCAACCCAAAAAACCTCCCTCCCCCCATTTCTTTCTGTTATCAATATTCTGGTTCCTACATTATATATCAATATATATCAATACAGTCTGCAAGGGATACAGTCCGTAAGCACACATGATTGTGCGTGCTGCTGCTCCACTAATAGTACTAACCTTTAACACTTCATTTTACTCATTCTCATTAATTACTAGTTTCTATGTAACTGTTTTTATATTGTTTTACTTTCTTTTTTATTCAAGAAAATGTTTTTAATTTAGTTATCTTATTTTATTATTTTTTTTAAAAAGTACCTTATCTTCACCATACATGGTTGTCCAAATTAGGCATAATAATGTGTTAATTCCACGACTGCATATATCGGTTGATATCGGTATCGGTTGATATCGGTATCTGTAATTAAAGAGTTGGACAATATCGGAATATCGGATATCGGCAAAAAGCCATTATCGGACATCCCTAGTTCACATTATTAAAAAGTTAAATTTTTAGGGGACTTTTCTGAGGAACAACATATTCCAAACTTTTAAAGTAGTAGTGGTACTAGTATTATTTTGGGCGTGTCACAAAACAAAGCTAAATAAATAACTTAAAAAGAGTTGAATCATATTGAAAACATTACAGTCAAGTACAGAAATAGGAACAAATATTTCACAATAAAATCACATACAAATGTAAACAATACATAATGGTTAGGTTTTGTCATATCCAAAAAGGAGTGGGAAGAAGTGAAACTTATATTTATTTTATAAATCAAATAACTAGCTTTGTTATTATCATTATTATTATATACAATGATTATATGATTTTCAACGTATATATCTGCAGATTATAGTATTATATATTTGTTTTTTTTAATTCAATGTGTGCGGCTTATATACAGGAACATTTCGGTATATTTAATATCTGTTGGCCATTACACACTAGTCTTATTCCAATACATCATCAATAATATTTTACTCACTTTGGCGCGGGAATACAGTACGTGCACACATATGTAGTCACGTGAATACTAGTACTAATTGAGGCAATAACGAGACAATAACTACCCAAATAAGTAGAATAATAATAATTATAATAAAGGCCCTCATTCTTGTACATATTGAAAATCATGTCTTTAAAAGTAAAAGTTGTTGACATTGTCTGAAAGCCACTACTAGCAACCACGCAGTCTGATAGTTTATACATCAATGATGAAATCTGAACATTGCGACACATGCCAATACGGCCGGGTTAACTTATAAAGTGACATTTTAAATTTCCCGCTAAACTTCCGGTTCGAAACGCCTCTGAGGATGACGTATGCGCGTGACGTCAATCATTGAAACGGAAGCCAATACGAAATAGCTCTGTTTTCGTCTCATTATTCCACAGTATTCTGGACATCTGTGTTGGTGAATCTGTTGCAATTTGTTCATTGCATTATGGAGAAAGAAGCTGAGCAAGCAAAGAAGAAAGTTGTCGGTGCGAAGCATCTATTTTGCGAGGGAAGTCACCAGCAACACGTACACAGCCGGCGCTTCTTTGTTTACGTTCCCGAAAGATGCAGTCAAGATCGAAGAACTCGGACAACAGAGACTCTTACCAGGAGGACTTTGATTTGGATACACAGTTGCGATACCGTGAGTACGTAGCTGCGCTTCCAAACATTTGATCGCTTGCTATAACTAGCTCGAGCTAGTAGCTAGGAGCTAGCATTAGGATTAATTTGTGGCATATTAAATATAAGCCTAGGTTGTGTTGTGGCTAATAGAGTAAATATATGTCTTGTGTTTATTTACTGTTTTAGTCATTCCCAGCTGAATATCAGGTACCACCCGCGCGCTTCCAAACATTTGATTGCTTGCCCGTACGTGCGTGTCATGTACGTAACTTTGGTTAAATATATAAGCTTTATGAACCTTGGGTTAGGTGAACGGTTCTTTGGGCTGAGTGAGTGTGTGTGTTGTGCAGGTGTTTGAATTGTATTGGCGGGTTATATGGACGGGATCCCGTCCATATAACCCGCTCGAGTAGTAGCTAGGAGCTAGCATAACAAACACGCAGGTGTTTTTATGCAGGATTAATTTGTGGCATATTAAATATAAGCCTGGTTGTGTTGTGGCTAATAGAGTATATATATGTCTTGTGTTTATTTACTGTTGTAGTCATTCCCAGCTGAATATCAGGTCCCACCCGCGCGCTTCCAAACATTTGATTGCTTGCCCGTACGTGCGTGTCATGTACGTAACTTTGGTTAAATATATAAGCTTTATGAACCTTGGGTTAGGTGAACGGTTGTTTGGGCTGAGTGAGTGTGTGTGTTGTGCAGGTGTTTGAATTGTATTGGCGGGTTATATATACGGGATCCCGTCCATATAACCCGCTCGAGCTATAACTAGTAGTAGCTAGTAGCTAGTAGCTAGGAGCTAGGAGCTAGCATAACAAACACCTAGGTGTTTTTATGCGGGATTAATTTGTGGCATATTAAATATAAGCCTGGTTGTGTTGTGGCTAATAGAGTATATATATGTCTTGTGTTTATTTACTGTTGTAGTCATTCCCAGCTGAATATCAGGTCACCCCCGGCTCTCACAGCATCTTCCCTATCTGAATCGCTTGCACTCCCCACTAGTCCTTCACTCTCACTTTCCTCATCCACAAATCTTTCATCCTCGCTCAAATTAATGGGGAAATTGTCGCTTTCTCGGTCCGAATCTCTCTCACTTCATGCGGCCATCATTGTAAACAATAGGGAACTTTGCGTATATGTTCAACTGACTACATCACGCTACTTCCGGTAGGGGCAAGCCTTTTTTTATCAGATGCCAAAAGTTGCGATCTTTATCGTCGTCGTTCTATACTAAATCCTTTCAGCAAAAATATGGCAATATCGCGAAATGATCAAGTATGACACATAGAATGGATCTGCTATCCCCGTTTAAATAAAAAAAAAACATTTCAGTAGGCTAGGGGTCGGCAACCTTTACCACTCAAAGAGCCATTTTGGCAAGTTTCACAAATTAAAGAAAATAATGGGAGCCACAAAAAAAATTAAAATGAAAAACACCGCATACAAAACTTAAACGCTTTGTGCTATGTTAACCAGGGGTCTCCGACACACGCACTTTTATGTGGAAATTTGATGTTAGTGCGGCCCGCGAGTTTTGAATAAATGGCGCTTGATAGCGTCATACTTGCCAACCCTCTCATTTTTCCCGGGAGACTCCCGAATATCAGGGTGTGATGACACTGCTTTTGGCGCCCTCTACAGCCTGCCTAAACAGCGTACCTGCTCCACCTCATGTAGAATGCAGTTTCAGCTTGCTCACGTAAGTGACAGCAAGGCGTACTACCTCAGCAGCCACACATCTTACACTGACGGTACCAATACCCAGAATCCCATGCAGCCCTAACTCTTCCGCTCAACCAACGCACGGAGAGGGGTGAGGGGGTTGATGTGTGGGGGGATTTGGTGGTAGCGGGGGTGTATAATGTAGACCGGAAGAGTTAGGGCTGCATGGGATTCTGGGTATTGGTTGTGTTGTGTTTATGTAGCTGAGCCGCATCAGAGTGGTCAAAGAGCCACGGGTTGCCGACCCCTGCAGTAGGCCTTTAAGGTCACGCAACTTGTAAGGCTTTTTTTCGTATTTTCTTGAAACTGTGGATATTCCTTTGCACCTGAGTATTGCATTATGTTTGTGTTTACCCTAAACATTCCTGCCGCTTCATTTGACACATTGTAGCATTTTTAAGTCGTTTTGTTTTTGCAGATATACCACCATAATAATGCACCGTGGCCTTAAAGCCCTGATATTATCGTATTGTAGCCGGTGAATCACACAGGTGTTAGTTGGGGCTATTTAGGGATGGTGTAAACACCGCTTGGCAATTAGCTGTACACAACACACAATCCCCAAAACCCGATCTTGGCTTTGGCCCGCACGCCCTCCCTCCGACAGGAAGACGCGTGCGCCAGCCGAGGAAAGGCTGAGGGATGTTTTACATCACCGCAACTGCACACCGGGCCAGCGCGGCGGTGAGGAGCCAACAGGCCTCTGGTCTGGACCGATGCCATACACAATAAAATGACACACTCGGCCTCTTTTCCCTTTACCTGCCACACAGATCACGTTTAGTTCCCCTTAAAACATTCACATTTTGCACAATGAGATGTAAACGTGGGATAAAGTGAGGAACGCCTCAGTTATGTAAATCGCAAGATTGGTGTTCTGTGTCCAAATGTCAATGCAAAGATCTGCCACTTTCCGCTTGACCAAGCTCCTCTATCTGCCAGTGTTTTTCCGCTTGTCCAAGCTCCTCTATACAACAGTAGAACTCTAGTGTTTTTAGTCGATTTGCTGCAAAGATGTTTGTCTCCCAAGAACTCGGGAGCCGGTATGTAAATAATAATAGTTTTTATTTGTAAAAAGCACTTTACATTGAGTAAACTACCTCAAAGTGCTACAGTGTTAAAAGAAATAAAAATATAAAGATAATAAAAACAAATACAAATATAAGCTTGAACAGCCAAATAGCTAGAAGTAGTATGCATATATCTAAAAAAAAAAAAAAAAAAAAGGCTTTTTTAAAAGAAGGGTTTTTAAGCCTTTTTAAAAAGCATCCACAGTCTGTGGTGCCCTCAGGTGGTCAGGGAGAGCGTTCCACAGACTGGAAGCGGCGGAGCAGAAAGCCCCGGTCTCCCATTATTATATTCTATTAGAACATTTTACTACTGCACAACACACAAACTTTTTATGGGAAACTGTCAGTCTATGCAAAGAGCAAAGTACGCTAAAGTATTCATGAGAAACACGCGTGGGAACGCCTGTTCAAGCAAATACCCGTAAGCAAGCGGACACACCGAAACGTTGCTGTTTCATTGATAGCGTCGAACATTACACACGGCGTGCTTAAATTTTTTTTTTAAAAATGTCAAAAATGTTTTGAGTACGACTTTGGTAAGCTACAAAGCCTGATACCCTAGTCAGACGTACTGTGCTTCAGCATACTTGTATTATTTTATTATTCTTATTATTATTTTATTTGTGTGTTTCCGCTTGTCCAAGTCAATTTGCTGCAAAAATGTTTGTCTCCCAAGAACTCGGGAGCTGGTATGTTAATAATAATAGATTTTATTTGTAAAAAAGCACTTTACATTGAGTAAACAACCTCAAAGTGCTACAGTGTTAAAAGAAATACAAATATAAAGATAATAAAAACAAATACAAATATAAGCTAGAACAGCCAAATAGCTAGAAGTAGTATGCATATATCTAAAAAAAAAAAAAGGCTTTTTTAAAAAGAAGGGTTTTTAAGCCTTTTTAAAAAGCATCCACAGTCTGTGGTACCCTCAGGTGGTCAGGGAGAGCGTTCCACAGACTGGAAGCGGCGGAGCAGAAAGCCCGGTCTCCCATTATTATATTCTATTAGAAAATGTTACTACTGCACAACACACAAACAATTTATGGGAAACTGTCAGTCTATGCAAAGAGCAAAGTACGCTAAAGTATTCATGAGAAACACGCGTGGGAACGCCTGTTCAAGCAAATACCCGTTAGCAAGCGGACACCGAAACGTTGCTGTTTCATTGATAGCGTCGAACATTACACACGGCGTGCTTAAAATTTTTTTAAAAATGTCAAAAATGTTTTGAGTACGACTTTGGTAAGCTACAAAGCCTGATACCCTAGTCAGACGTACTGTGCTTCAGCATACTTGTATTATTTTGTTATTCTTCTTATTATTTTATTTGTGTGTTTCCGCTTGTCCAAGTCAATTTGCTGCAAAAATGTTTGTCTCCCAAGAACTCGGGAGCTGGTATGTTGTCATTCCCGAGACCGCCAGTTGAATAATCCTGCTGTGTATCGTGTGTCGCGCTGCAAGGGTTCATCGATTACATCGATAAAAAAAACAGCTTTTAACGAATGACAAAATCTGGACCGCCCGGAACACGTGTATATAGTTTCCGCACGGCTGCTGTATGAGAAAGCGTTTGTGTTTTTAAAAGTTTTTATCTTTTATTGCAAACATGGTAAAAAAGCAATTTCAATGTTATTAAAAAATAATGTTTTGTTTATATTCAATTTCCCCCTAAAATACGCACGTGTTTTAATGTGTTTGATCCGATTACTCGATTATTGGAACAAACTAATGGACAGTGACACGGTGCGCGGGCTCCCTCTGGTGGTAAGCCAAAGAAGCACTTGATCAAAGTACAGACAACAGTGTTACCGTTCAAATTCAGCGTAATGCTACAGCGGTCAAAAATATTAAATATACTTGTTAAATAAAACCTCTGACGTGTTTTTAATGATTACTTAGGTTTACTACGCTACGCTTTCCGAGGTGATACACCGTATTAGACTATTATAATAGCTTCATCTTAACTAATTAATTATAATAATGGTGACATCATTTCAGACACACATTTTTCTATTTCTGACCTTCTGGAGACGTGAGAAAAAAGCCTCCCTCTTTAGGACCAGCCTTTCTAGATATATAAAGAAGTGTATTTACAACATTAATAATATTAATATTAATAATATATACATACTATGCACATATTAAAAAAAAGCCTGTTGAGAAAAATTAGTTGTAATTTCACAAGAAAAATGTAGAATTGTGGCAGTGTTATAATAAAAGTCGTCATTTTACTCGACGCAAGTCAACATTTTACAAGAAAAACTGAACATTTGTGCAATATTATGATAAAAGTTGGAATTTTACTCAATAACAGTCGCAGTTTTACAAGAAAAGCTTAACATTTTGGCAACTTTACGTCAAAAATGGACTGTCAAAAATACAAATATTCGACATATTGTCTATTCAGCAATATCATTTTATAATTTTACAGCTGCAGGATGACTTAAGGGGACGATTAATACCAATTTAATGCCTTTTGTGGGGGTTTTTCAATGACGATCAAAAATGGACTGTCAAACGTAGAAATATTCGACATATTGTCTATTCAGCAATATCCTTTTATAATTTTACAGCTGCAGGATGATTTAAGGGGACGATTAATACCGATTTAATTGATGCCTTTTGGTGGGGGTTTTTCAATGACGGTCAAAAATGGACTGTCAAACATACAAATATTCGACATATTGTCTATTCAGCAATATCATTTTATAATTTTACAGCTGCAGGATGACTTAAGGGGACAATTAATACCAATTTAATTGATGCCTTTTGGTGGGTTTTTTTCAATGACAGTCAAAAATGGACCGTCAAACATACAAATATTCGACATATTGTCTATTCAGCAATATCATTTTATAATTTTACAGCTGCAGGATGACTTAAGGGGACGATTAATACCAATTTAATGCCTTTTGTGGGGGTTTTTCAATGACGATCAAAAATGGACTGTCAAAGATACAAATATTAGATGTATTGTCTATTCAGCAATATCATTTTATAATTTTACAGCTGCAGGATGACTTAAGGGGACAATTAATACCAATTTAATTAATGCCTTTTGGTGGGGGGGGGGGGGGGGTTTCAATGACGGTCAAAAATGGACTGTCAAACATACAAATATTAGACATATTATCTATTCAGCAATAGCATTTTATAATTTTACACCTGCAGGATGACTTAAGGGGCTGATTAATACCAATGTAATCGACGCCTTTTGGTGGGGGTTTTTTTCTATGACGGTCAACAATGGACTGTCAAACATACAATATTCGACGTATTGTCTATTCAGCAATATCCTTTTATAATTTTACAGCTGCAGGATGACTTAAGGGGACAATTAATACCAATTTAATGCCTTTTGTGGGTTTTTTTCAATGACGATCAAAAATGGACTGTCAAAAATACAAATATTAGACGTATTGTCTATTCAGCAATATCATTTTATAATTTTACAGCTGCAGGATGACTTAAGGGGACAATTAATACCAATTTAATTTATGCCTTTTGGTGGGTTTTTTTCAATGACAGTCAAAAATGGACCGTCAAACATACAAATATTCGACATATTGTCTATTCAGCAATATCATTTTATAATTTTACAGCTGCAGGATGACTTAAGGGGACGATTAATACCAATTTAATGCCTTTTGTGGGGGTTTTTCAATGACGATCAAAAATGGACTGTCAAAGATACAAATATTAGACATATTGTCTATTCAGCAATATCATTTTATAATTTTACAGCTGCAGGATGATTTAAGGGGACGATTAATACCGATTTAATTGATGCCTTTTGTGGGGTTTTTCAATGACGATCAAAAATGGACTGTCAAAGATACAAATATTAGACGTATTGTCTATTCAGCAATATCATTTTATAATTTTACAGCTGCAGGATGACTTAAGGGGACAATTAATACCAATTTAATTGATGCCTTTTGGTGGGGTTTTTTCAATGACAGTCAAAAATGGACCGTCAAACATACAAATATTCGACATATTGTCTATTCAGCAATATCATTTTATAATTTTACAGCTGCAGGATGACTTAAGGGGACGATTAATACCAATTTAATGCCTTTTGTGGGGGTTTTTCAATGACGATCAAAAATGGACTGTCAAAGATACAAATATTAGATGTATTGTCTATTCAGCAATATCATTTTATAATTTTACAGCTGCAGGATGACTTAAGGGGACAATTAATACCAATTTAATTAATGCCTTTTGGTGGGGGGGGGGGGGGTTTCAATGACGGTCAAAAATGGACTGTCAAACATACAAATATTAGACATATTATCTATTCAGCAATAGCATTTTATAATTTTACACCTGCAGGATGACTTAAGGGGCTGATTAATACCAATGTAATCGACGCCTTTTGGTGGGTTTTTTTTTCTATGACGGTCAACAATGGACTGTCAAACATACAAATATTCGACGTATTGTCTATTCAGCAATATCCTTTTATAATTTTACAGCTGCAGGATGACTTAAGGGGACAATTAATACCAATTTAATGCCTTTTGTGGGTTTTTTTCAATGACGATCAAAAATGGACTGTCAAAAATACAAATATTAGACGTATTGTCTATTCAGCATTATCATTTTATAATTTTACAGCTGCAGGATGACTTAAGGGGACAATTAATACCAATTTAATTATGCCTTTTGGTGGGGTTTTTTCAATGACAGTCAAAAATGGACCGTCAAACATACAAATATTCGACATATTGTCTATTCAGCAATATCATTTTATAATTTTACAGCTGCAGGATGACTTAAGGGGACGATTAATACCAATTTAATGCCTTTTGTGGGGGTTTTTCAATGACGATCAAAAATGGACTGTCAAAGATACAAATATTAGACATATTGTCTATTCAGCAATATCATTTTATAATTTTACAGCTGCAGGATGATTTAAGGGGACGATTAATACCGATTTAATTGATGCCTTTTGGTGGGGTTTTTCAATGACGATCAAAAATGGACTGTCAAAGATACAAATATTAGACGTATTGTCTATTCAGCAATATCATTTTATAATTTTACAGCTGCAGGATGACTTAAGGGGACGATTAATACCAATTTAATTGATGCCTTTTGGTGGGGTTTTTTCAATGACAGTCAAAAATGGACCGTCAAACATACAAATATTCGACATATTGTCTATTCAGCAATATCATTTTATAATTTTACAGCTGCAGGATGACTTAAGGGGACGATTAATAACAATTTAATGCCTTTTGTGGGGGGTTTTCAATGACGATCAAAAATGGACTGTCAAACATACAAATACTCGACGTATTGTCTATTCAGCAATATCATTTTATATTTTTTACAGCTGTAGGATGATTTTACTCGACAAAAGTCACAATTTTATAAGAAAACTTTGAAATTTTGGCATTGTTATAATAATAATCGGAATTTTACTTGGCAAAAGTAATAATTTTACTCAAAAAATGTCACTATTTTACAAGAACAACACAATTTTTAGCAATATTGTGATAAAAAGTCAGAATGTTACATGAGAAATGTCACCATTTTGCATGAAAAAGTAATAATTTCGCAGAAAAAAGTGATAATTTTACGAGAAAATATTGCAATATTACAGAAACAGAAAGAATATGAGAAATGGTTCCCAATTTTATAAAGACAGAAGTCGACACATTGTGAGAAAAAGACTGCTTTTAGGTAAAAAAATTGGGGGGAATTTTTTGTTTGTAATTGGTTTTTAATCTTCATTATTTACTTCAAGTTATTACAGTATGTCTCTATATACATTTATTTATTTATTTTTATTATTAATTTTGGCCAAAGGGGGCACATTTCAATTTCTTACACACACTTGTTATTTCATATGTTGACCAGACGGGGACCACTTCAAAAAATTTTACACGCACTTGTTATTTCATATGTTGACCAGACGGGGAGCACTTCAAATTTTTTTTACACGCACTTGTTATTTCATATGTTGACCAGAGGGGGAGCACTTCAATTTTTCTTACACGCACTTGTTATTTCATATGTTGACCAGACGGGGAGCACTTCAAATTTTTACACACGCACTTGTTATTTCATATGTTGACCAGACGGGGAGCACTTCAACATTTTTTACACGCACTTGTTATTTCATATGTTGACCAGACGGGGAGCACTTCAATTTTTCCTATACACACTTGTTATTTCATATGTTGACCAGAGGGGGAGCACTTCAATTTTTCCTACACACACTTGTTATTTCCTATGTTGACCAGAGGGGGAGCACTTCAAATTTTTTTACACACACTTGTTATTTCATATGTTGACCAGACGGGGAGCACTTCAATTTTTCCTACACACACTTGTTATTTCATATGTTGACCAGAGGGGGAGCACTTCAAAATGTTTTACACGCACTTGTTATTTCATATGTTGACAGTCAATTTTTTGGGGGACCACCCTCATGTTGACCAGCAGGGGTGCTAATGAGACATTGTCTATTAGATGCAATGTTATTGGGACC
>NC_084744.1:62872999-62875499 GCF_033978785.1 Entelurus aequoreus | reverse complement strand
ATTAATTTATTTAATTTTAATTCAATTATTATTTATTATTTATTTTAATTATTATTATTATTATTTAATTTAATTCAATTATTATTTATTTAATATAATTCAATTCAATTGATTTAATGTAATTATTTATTTATTTAATTTTTTTGTTTTAATTGTATTCTCTTTTTATGTACCATTTACACAACGTGACAACTTTGGCGGTTTGTAATATTAGAAACGGATTTGGAGCCGGCCAATAGAACGTCAAAGAATTTATAAAAAAAGATAACAAAAATACCAATTTGGCCCCAAATAGCCATTCATACACACAAAAACGCACGTTCATACAAACTGGGGACCTATCCCTGTCATTGTATTCTCTTTTTATTTACCATTTACACAACTTCACTGCTTTTTATTTTAATTTTTAATTTATTTATTTAATTTTAATTCAATTATTTATTATTTATTTTAATTATTATTATTATTATTTAATTTAATTCAATTATTATTTATTTGATTTTATTCAATTGATTTAATGTAATTATTTATTTATTTAATTGTTTTGTTTTAATTGTATTCTCTTTTTATTTACCATTTACACAACGTGACAACTTTGGCGGTTTGTAATATTAGAAACGGATTTGGAGCCGGCCAATAGAACGTCAAAGAATTTATAAAAAAAGATAACAAAAATACCAATTTGGCCCCAAATCGCCATTCATACACACAAAAACGCACATTCGTACAAACTGAGGACCTATCCCTGTCATTGTATTCTCTTTTTATTTACCATTTACACAACTTCACTGCTTTTTATTTTAATTTTTAATTTTATAATTTTATTTTAATTCAATTATTATTCATTATTTATCTTAATTATTATTATTATTATTTAATTTAATTCAATTATTATTTATTTAATTTAATTCAATTGATTTAATGTGTTTATTTATTTATTTAATTTTTTAATTTTAATTGTATTCTCTTTTTATTTACCATTTACACAACGTGACAACTTTGGCGGTTTGTAATATTAGAAACGGATTTGGAGCAGGCCAATAGAACGTCAAACAATTTAGAAAAAAAGATAACAAAAATACCAATTTGGCCCCAAATAGCCATTCATACACACAAAAACGCACGTTCATACAAACTGGGGACCTATCCCTGTCATTGTATTCTCTTTTTATTTACCATTTACACAACTTCACTGCTTTTTATTTTAATTTTTAATTTATTTATTTAATTTTAATTCAATTATTTATTATTTATTTTAATTATTATTATTATTATTTAATTTAATTCAATTATTATTTATTTTATTTTATTCAATTGATTTAATGTAATTATTTATTTATTTAATTGTTTTGTTTTAATTGTATTCTCTTTTTATTTACCATTTACACAACTTCACTGCTTTTTATTTTAATTTTTAATTAATTAATTTAATTTTAATTCAATTATTATTTATTATTTATTTTAATTATTATTATTATTATTATTTAATTTAATTCAATTATTATTTATTTAATTTAATTCAATTGATTTAATGTGTTTATTTATTTATTTAATTTTTTAATTTTAATTGTATTCTCTTTTTATTTACCATTTACACAACGTGACAACTTTGGCGGTTTGTAATATTAGAAACGGATTTGGAGCAGGCCAATAGAACGTCAAACAATTTAGAAAAAAAGATAACAAAAATACCAATTTGGCCCCAAATCGCCATTCATACACACAAAAACGCACATTCGTACAAACTGAGGACCTATCCCTGTCATTGTATTCTCTTTTTATTTACCATTTACACAACTTCACTGCTTTTTATTTTAATTTTTAATTAATTTATTTAATTTTAATTCAATTATTATTTATTATTTATTTTAATTATTATTATTATTATTTAATTTAATTCAATTATTATTTATTTAATTTAATTCAATTGATTTAATGTAATTATTTATTTATTTAATGTTTTAAATTTTAATTGTATTCTCTTTTTATTTACCATTTACACAACGTGACACCTTTTGGCGGTTTGTAATACTACAAACGGATTTGGAGCCGGCCAATAGAACGTCAAAGAATTTATAAAAAAAAGATAACAAAAATACCAATTTGGCCCCAAATAGCCATTCATACACATAAAAACGCACGTTCGTACAAACTGGGGACCAATCCCTGTCATTGTATTCTCTTTTTATTTACCATTTACACAACTTTACTGCTTTTTATTTTAATTTTTTATTAATTTATTTAATTTTAATTAAATTATTATTTATAATTATTATTATTATTATTTATTATTTAATTTAATTCAATTATCATTTATTTTATTTAATTCAATTGATTTAATATAATTATTTATTTATTTAATTTTTTAGTTTTAATTGTATTCTCTTTTTATTTACCATTTACACAACGTGACAACTTTGGCGGTTTGTAATATTAGAAACGGATTTGGAGCCGGCCAATAGAACGTCAAAGAATTTATAAAAAAAGATAACAAAAATAC
>NC_084744.1:62830499-62865499 GCF_033978785.1 Entelurus aequoreus | reverse complement strand
GTGTGCTGTGTGATGTTGCCTCCTTCTATTTGGTATCAAGTTCATTTTACTGTGGTTGTGTGTTTGTTGTGTGATGTTGCCTGCTTCTATTTGATGTCAAGTTCATTTTACTGTGGTTGTGTGTTGTTTGCTGTGTGATGTTGCCTCCTTCTATTTGATGTCAAGTTCATTTTACTGTGGTTGTGTGTTGTTTGCTGTGTGATGTTGCCTCCTTCTATTTGGTATCAAGTTCATTTTACTGTGGTTGTGTGTTGTTTGCTGTGCCAGTGTTCAAATAACATCAATACTGGCTAAACTGTTTTGTCATCTCGTCGAATTGAACACAGGCTGTGAAAATTGTGTATTCGATGTGAGAGGTGTCACTCCTCTTTATTTTTGTTGGCCAAACTGTTGCACTGAACCACAAGGAGGCGTTGTTGGAGAAGAACAAAGCTTGTTTATTAGACTTCATCTTCATTAGCCAAACTGCTTTGAGGTTTATTTTGATGTCAAAAGGCCTTTTGACATCAAAATAATACAAGTATTATATATATATATATATATATTATAATTATAATAGAAGAAAATAAAAGCAACATCAAATAGTTTTCTTCTTGGCTGTATACTTTTAGTGTGGGGACAATATTGTCCACACGTGTCTCCATCTAAACACAGCAGTGCACTTTAAATTTTGATTAAGGGAATTTTTTTTAATTATTATTTATTTATGTTTGTAATTACAAACATAAATAAATAATAAATAAAATAATTCCCTTAATCAAAATGTAGAATTAGAGATAAAGGCATCATGTAATGACAAAAAGCTGACAAGTTTATATTAATAATGAGTTAAAAAAATCAGTTTATATGTATGTATGTTTGTGTATGCATACATGCTTTGAAACCCCTGCCTGGAAAGAAAATAATGTTTGCCTTGTTAGAATAGAATAGAATATATCTTTATTGTCATTGTTGCCCTAAAATATGAGCCCTCCTTTAAGGCAACACTTGCCTTGACCTTAAAAATGTAAAATCCGAGGCCTGATAATGCGTTTAAAAAATGAAAGTCTGCGGCGTGTGTTGTCACGTGTCGGCTATTGTTAAAGTAGCATTTCTCCATGTTCAATCGGCCGCATATCGCTGCCGTATTACCTCTCGCCGGAGGATTAAATGGGGGAAATAAAGGTATATTGCCCAGTAATGTAATCTGTCCCGCCGCTTGAGAGATGAGCACCCTGCCCTTTGCGCCGCGCCGGCTCCCCGATGATTTACAGCGAGCAGATGGAACATTCTAATATGTTAGCCTAACCCTGAACGGCTAAGAGCTAATTGATTCGAAACTCTCCGCAGGAATTATACTTCCCTTCATGGATACTTCTTTCCGTCTACTCCCTATCAATAGACTCTCTTCTTGGTTGTACAAGCATTAGCCAGCCTTCCCCCGTCACAAATACTGTGGAACTTTTGAAGTGGGTCATAATCTGCTCCAGTAGATCGTCTGATTTCTTTGTAGAGTTTCGCATAGGAAGGAACGAAACACAGGGTTCGGGTTCTGACCTGGAACCACCGGTACCTCTCAAAGGATGTCATGTTCATGGATATTCTATGAGGAGGTACCAGTCTGGTAGCTAGTCATGACCCAAGGTGGACCACTCTTCTTTCCATGCAACACTACGTTATTGGCATGGAAGAAGATCCCCCTAGGACCCTCTGCTGGCTACCCGATGGACTGGACTCTCAGAGTATCTACAGCAAGGATATTCAACTCAATTGTTTTGGGGGCCACATTCCTAGAAAGCTAAGGACCGGGGGCCCGGACTTCTCCTTTCACTATTTGTCTTATTTTCTATATTCCGGAGAACCAATGTACTCCGGAGTAGACTTTAGATTGTCGTCTATTTTGTCAGAGTTACTGGAGAACTCTCCTGTTTTTAAGGACCTTCTGCAAAGATCATCAACACTCGAGTGTTTTTGAGAATCTGCGGCAAAAATGTGAGTCTCTCACAAGTTTTTTAGACTGAACTCGCCGGCCAGCAGTGGATTAGCGCAATTGGTGAAAGAGAGAAGACCTGCAACGGAGCCTTGAGGAACACCACTAGTATGACTAAAGAAGTTTAACAAGTGACTGCTGACTGCATCTTAGTTACGTAAATCACTTTACGAAAACTACCAAATGGGAGAGGACTTAAGAGGGTGCCTTGAGGAACGCCTCTCTATGTAAAGTACAAGTTTGGACCCCGGTGTTCTATGTTTGCTCGCGAGGTTGAACTGTCAATGCAAGGGTCTGCCAATGTGTTTACAGAAGTCCATGGTCTGATGGTCCATACAACCGGAGCACTCCAGTGTTTTTAGGAATCACTGATAGACTCTCCTCTTGGTTGTACAAGCATTAGGCAGCCTTCCCCCGTCACAAATACTGTGGAACTTTTGAAGGGGGTCATAATCTGTTCCTGTAGATCATCTGATTTCCTTGTATAGTTTTGCATAGGAAGGAACGAACACAGGGTTCGGGTTCTGACCAAGAACCACTGGTACCTCTCGAAGAATGTCATATTCACGGATAATCTCTGAGAAGGTACCAGTCTGGAAGCTAGTCATGACGCAAGGTGGACCACTCTTCTATGCAACGCTACGTTGTCGGCATGGAAGAAGATCCCCCTAGGACCCTCTGCTGGCTACCCGATGGACTGGACTCTCACAGTATCTACAGCAAGGATATTCAACTCAATTGTTTTGCGGGCCACATTCCTAGAAAGCTACCAAATGGGAGAGGACTTAAAGGGGTGCCTTGAGGAACGCCTCTCTATGAAAAGTACAAGTTTGGACCCCGGTGTTCTATGTTTGCTCGTGAGGTTGAACTGTCAATGCAAGGGTCTGCCAATGTGTTTACAGAGGTCCATGGTCCATACAACCGGAGGACTCCAGTGTTTTTAGGAATCACTGATAGACTCTCCTCTTGGTTGTACAAGCATTAGCCAACTTCCCCCGTCTCAAATACTGTGGAACTTTTGAAGTGGGTCATAATCTGTTCCAGTAGATCGTCTGATTTCCTTGTATAGTTTCGCATAGGAAGGAACGAACGCGGGGTTCGGGTTCTGACCTAGAACCACCGGTACCTTCACGGATAATATCTGAGGAGGCACCAGTCTGGAAGCTAGCTGTTCATGTTCATGACCCAAGGTGGACCACTCTTCTACGCATCAGTTACGTCGCTATGTTGTCGACATGAAAGAAGATCCTCCTTGGACCCTCTGCTGGCTCCCCGATGGACTGGACTCTCACAGTATCTACAGATACAATGCAAGGGTCTGCCAATGTGTTTACAGAGGTCCATGGCCCGATGGTCCACACAACAGGAGCACTCCAGTGTTTTTAGGTATTTACAAAATCTTCCTATTTAAATAACTAATTTCACGACAAATATATCTGCGGCTTGTAGTGCGGTGCGGCTTATATATAGGAAAACAATTTTTTTCCCCCCCTAAAATTTAGTGGGTGTGGCTTATAGACGCTGTTTAGTCCGGAAAATACAATAATTATTGCAATTTTCATTTTGTTTTACTTTTGTAGCTGTATGTAAAAATCAGCTCTGCACTCAGAGACTGGGATGGGAATCAGCACCTCCAAGTCCGAGTCCATGGTTCTCGCCCGGAAAAGGGTTGCGTGCCATCTCCGGGTTACTGAGGAGATCTTGCCCCAAGTGGAGGAGTTCAAGTACCTCGGCGGATCGGTGCGGCGTCTTCAGTAATGCGGACGCTGTATCGATCCGTTGTGGTGAAGAAGGAGCTGAGCCGGAAGGCAAAGCTCTCAATTTACCGGTCCATCTACGTTCCCATCCTCACCTATGGTCATGAGCTTTGGGTTATGACCGAAAGGACAAGATCACGGGTACAAATGAGTTTCCTCCGCCGGGTGGCGGGTCTCTCCCTTAGAGATAGGGTGAGGAGCTCAAAGTAAAGCCGTTGCTCCTCCACATGGAGAGGATCCAGATGAGGTGGTTCGGGCATCTGGTCAGGATGTCACCCGAACGCCTCCCTAGGGAGGTGTTTCGGGCACGTCCGACCGGTAGGAGGCCACGGGGAAGACCCAGGACACGTTGGGAAGACTATGTCTCCCGGCTGGCCTGGGAACGCCTCGTGATCCCCCGGGAGGAGCTGGACCAAGTGGCTGGGGAGAGGAAAGTCTGGGCTTCCGACCTCGGATAAGCGGAAGAAAATGGATGCATGGATGGATGTTTATTTTTACATCCCTTGTACATCAACAAGTAAAAAGTGAAGGGCGGTCGCGGCTTGCTGCGATTGCCGTGGTTAAATTTGAGCCCTGGGTGCGGCTTATATACGCTCTGTAGTCCTTATTGCAATTTCCATTGTGATTTACCTTTGTAGCTCTGCACTCCCTTTAATGTCCTTTATGTTCTTTAAAAGCTAAATCTTGTGTTTATGCGTTCTTTTTACCTTGTTTTTTTGTGGACTTTTTTTTTTTGCACTGCCGCCGCATCATTTAAATAAAGTCTATCCGCCAGCCCCGTTAACTCGGTTACTCTCATTCGCCGGCAGGACGCCATGCTTGATGGCTCGATGGAGGCTTACTTCCTCTGCCTTTCCAAAAAAAAAAAAAAAATGCATGCAAACTCCAATTCTGGGGACGGAACATAGCGACAAATCAAAGGCGTGATTGTCCTGTTAATGAACCCAAAACACACTCCCCCCCCCCCATGGAGGTGTTTGGGCGTGATGGCCTCTAAGTGGACGTGTCCGTCTTGATAAACACTTTATGCAGATCACCTTCCACTTGTTTTGCCAGAGAAGGAGCGGAATAATGCCTCTCTAATTGACCCATTTGGCTGCTTCTCTGCCCACAGGAGGGGGCGCCGGCTTTTAATGTTTGATCGGCCTAATTTCCCCAACACATCGTTAGCGGCCATCTTCGGCCCGGACTCCTAATAACCTCTTTATGAGGCGAATGGATGCCGTTAAAAAGTCCGAGTCTCTCCCGCTCCTCTCATCGCTCTTGCTCGGGCGCTGCTAATTAAGTCAGATGTTGCCGGGCGCTGCTAATGGCAGCCCGGACCTGTTTGAAGTGAATAAGCAGCGGCGCCCGGACTCCTCGGCCATTTGCATAATTTCTTTATCAGTCGGAGCGCACTAATTGTTAAATGTGCGTGTTTGTGTGGCAGAAATGATTACAAAGTGAGTGTGTAAAAGCAACAAGGCATTTACACAAAGGCTAATAGAATCCATCATTCTTTTATTGCACCTTGTGTGCCAATGCCGGGTGTAATGCAACAAAACAACCCCATTCCATGATGCCGCCATGAACATGGGGGGTTTGTGAAGCCAACGCACAAGAAGCAAACCTCCAGTTTACCACGGATGGTTTCATTTTCAAAACAAAACCAAAAGGGTCTCCTTCATTAAAGTGTTGAAAATAAGTCATGTTATTTATTTGTTGTTTACTCTCAACTTTTTTTCATGTTTTTTGACAAAGAAAAGAAAACCCCAGTTTTTTAAGGCAAAAAACCCCCCAAATGTTAAAATGTAATATTTAATGTAAAGACGTTGGAGACTTAAAATGGGTAAAATAATTTATAACAACATTGCTTTGATACATTATTATTTTTTGAACAATGACAGTTAAAAAATGTCAAGTTAAAGATCTCAGGGATTTAAAAGGATTCACCTCAGATCCATCAACAACACGGAATTGTTCTAAGTGTCAAAAAGTCTGGATTTTTAAAATAAAAAAGTCTGGATTTTTTTCTAAGTGTCCAAAAGTCGCAAATGTTTCTAAGTGTCAAAAAGTCTGGATTTTTTTTAAGTGTCAAAAAGTCTGGATTTTTCTGTGTCAAAAAATCTGGATTTTTTTCCAAGTGTCAAAAACTCTGGATTTTTTTTTGTTAAAAAGTAGGACATTTTTCTTGTCAGAAAGTCAGGATTTTTTCTAAGTGTCAAAAAGTTGGGATTTTGTCTTATTGTCCTAAAATCGGGATTTTTCTAAGTGTCAAAAAGTCGGAAATTTTTTTAAGTGTCAAAAAGTCGGGATTTTTTGTTATTGTCAAAAAATTGGGATTTTTCTCGTCAAAAAATCAGGATTTTTTCTTAATGTCCAAAAGTCTGGATTTTTATTCTTATTGTCCAAAAGTTGGAAATTTTTCCAAGTGTCAAAAATTCAAAATTTTTCTTGTCAAAAAGTTGGGATTTTTTAAAGTGTCAAAAAGTCGGAAATTTTTCTTCTCAAAAAATCTGGATTTTTTTGTCAAAAAATCTGGATTTTTTTGTCAAAAAATCTGGATTTTTTTGGTCCAAAAATCGGGATTTTTTCTTTTTGTCCAAAAATTGGAAATTTTTCCAAATGTCAAAAAGTCGGAAATTTTAATTGTCAAAAAATCGGAATTTTTTTAAGTGTTAAAAAGTCGGAAATTTTTCTTGTCAAAAAGTTGGGATTTTTTTGGTCAAAAAATTGGGATTTTTTCTTTTTGTCCAAAAATGGGAAATTTTTCCAAGTGTCAAAAAGTCGGGATTTTTTATTACCAAAAAGTCGGGATTTTTTTTGACCAAAAATCTGGATTTTTTTTGTCAAAAGTCGAAAGTTTTTATTTTCAAAAAGTCGGAAATTTTTATTGTCAAAAAACTGGATTTATTTTTGTCAAAAAGTTGGACATTTTTCTTGTCAAAAATTCAGGATTTTCTTTTGGTCAAAAATTCAGGATTTTTTTGGTCAAAAATTCAGGACTTTTTTGGTTAAAAGTCGGACATTTTTCTTGTCAAAAAGTCAGAATTCTTCTTGTCAAAATTTCGGGATTTTTTTCCAAGTGTCAAAAAATCAGGATTTTTTCCAAGTGTCAAAAACTCAGGATTTTTTTTTTTAAAAAGTAGGACATTTTTCTTGTCAGAAAATCAGGATTTTTTCTAAGTGTCAAAAAATTGGGATTTTTTCTAAGTGTCAAAAAATTGGGATTTTTTCTTATTGTCCAAAAATCGGGATTTTTCTAAATGTCAAAAAGTCTGGATTTTTTCTAAGTGTCAAAAAGTTGGACATTTTTCTAAGTGTCAAAAAATTGGGATTTTTTGTTAATGTCAAAAAATTGGGATTTTTCTTGTCCAAAAGTCTGGATTTTTTCTTAATGTCCAAAAGTCTGGATTTTTTCTTATTGTCCAAAAGTTGGAAATTTTTCCAAGTGTCAAAAATTCAACATTTTTCTTGTCAAAAAGTCGGAAATTTTTCGTGTCAAAAAATCTGGATTTTTTTTGTCCACAAAACGGGATTTTTTCTTTTTGTCCAAAAATTGGAAATTTTTCCAAATGTCAAAAAGTCAGAATTCTTCTTGTCAAAATTTCGGGATTTTTTTCTAAGTGTCAAAAAATCAGGACTTTTTTGTAAGTGTCAAAAAGTCTGGATTTTTTCTGTGTCAAAAAATCGGGATTTTTTTCCAAGTGTCAAAAACTCAGGATTTTTTTCCAAGTGTCAAAAACTCAGGATTTTTTTTTTTTAAAGTAGGACATTTTTCTTGTCAGAAAATCAGGATTTTTTTTAAGTGTCAAAAAATTGGGATTTTTTTAAGTGTCAAAAAGTCGGAAATTTTTCGTGTCAAAAAATCTGGATTTTTTTTGTCCAAAAATCGGGATTTTTTCTTTTTGTCCAAAAATTGGAAATTTTTCCAAATGTCAAAAAGTCGGGATTTTTTTTGTCAAAAAGTCGGAAATTTTTATTGTCAAAAAATCTGAATTTTTTTAAGTGTTAAAAAGTCGGAAATTTTTCTTGTCAAAAAGTTGGGATTTTTTTTGTCAAAAAATTAAAATGGTCACCGACCCCTACAAAATATAGCTGCGGGCCCAAAATCGCCAACGGGACTCATTTTTGACCCCCTTTTTTTTCCAAAGCACAGCAGTCATTCCTCCACTGAAGCAAGTGCTGTGTACCTTTGATATTTCTCAGAGTGGTTGTCATGTGGTCAGTTGCCAAGATATGAGTGGTTGTCATGTGGTCAGTTGCCAAGTCATGACAGCTTGTTGACATCCTGCTTGTTGTCAGCATGTGTGTGTGTGTGTGTGTGTGTGTGTGTGTGTGTGTGTGTGTGTGTGTGTGTGTGTGTGTGTGTGTGTGTGTGTGTGTGTGTGTGTGTGTTTCCTGACAAGTCTTTTGCATGCAGCTGTGGACTTGGAGTCTGCAAACTCTCCCCCCAAAACAACACACTCATCCAGCAGTATTAGCAGGTATTATTACACCTTTCACTAAAATCTGGCAAAAGACTTCATTTTTGTTTTGCTATTGGGAAAAAAAATGAGAATGCAATTATGCAGTGAGGTTAAATTGAAGGAAAAGTATTTTGCATTTACAACATTCTAGAATGTGGACACAAATTAAACTTTTATTTCACTGTAAATGTAATTATACAAGAAAGATAAGAAGCTTCAGGCTATATTTGAAATATAGTGGCTTTCCTGCGTGATGTTTATGTACACTTTCTCTTTCTGTCATTTAGTGTTCATTGATCAACGACACATATCCACCTGATCAGCGCTAATAAATAATGTGCAAACTATGATATTAGCTGCAAAAGCATATTTTGCTTATGTGTAACATTTGCCTTTCAAAAAACAATACACTATTAAGTCAGTATGGAGAAAAATGACGTTTTGTTGATGTTTTATTTGTTTATCTATTTTTATCATCAACATCCCTGTTGTATATATATATATGAATATATGTGACAACGTTGGATCCAAGTTGTTGGTTGGGAAATGACCAAATTTCAATGGTCAAATCAATGTCAGAACCCAACATTGATTAAACGTCATCAAAAAGCATGTTGTTTCAATGTTGTATTTGAGTTAGTCATTGTCAGGACCTAATTCAACAAGTTCCTCAACGTTGTTTGAACATGTGGTGCCTTTTTTGTTAATGTCAAAAAATTTGGATTTTTCTTGTCCAAAAGTCTGGATTTTTTCTTAATGTCCAAAAGTCTGGATTTTTTCTTATTGTCCAAAAGTTGGAAATTTTTCCAAGTGTAAAAAATTCAAAATTTTTCTTGTCAAAAAGTTGGGATTTTTTTAAGTGTCAAAAAGTCGGAAATTTTTCGTGTCAAAAAATCTGGATTTTTTTTCTTTTTGTGCAAAAATTTGAAATTTTTCCAAATGTCAAAAAGTCGGGATTTTTTCTGTCAAAAAGTCGGAAATTTTTCTTGTCAAAATGTTGGGATTTTATTTGGTAAAAAAATTGGGATTTTTTCTTATTGTCCAAAAATGGGAAATTTTTCCAAGTGTCAAAAAGTCTGGATTTTTTTTTAACCAAAAAGTCTGGATTTTTTTTGACCAAAAATCTGGATTTTTTTTTGTCAAAAGTCGGAAGTTTTTATTTTCAAAAAGTCGGAAATTTTTATTGTCAAAAAATTGGGATTTTTTTTTGGTCAAAAAGTCAGACATTTTTATTGTCAAAAAGTCGGGATTTTTTTCTAAGTGCCAAAAAACTGGATTTTTTTTGGTCAAAAAGTTGGAAATTTTTCTTGTCAAAAAATATGGATTTTTTTTTGGTCAAAAATTCAGGATTTTTTTGGTCAAAAATTCAGGATTTTTTTGGTTAAAAGTCGGACATTTTTCTTGTCAAAAAGTCAGAATTCTTCTTGTCAAAATTTCGGGATTTTTTTCTAAGTGTCAAAAAATCTGGATTTTTTTTGTCAATAATTCTGGATTTTTTTTGGTCAAAAAGTCGGAAATTTTTCTTGTCAAAAAGTCTGGATTTTTTCTAAGTGTCAAAAAGTTGGAAATTTTTCTAAGTGTCAAAAAATTGGGATTTTTTGTTATTGTCAAAAAATTGGGATTTTTCTTGTCCAAAAGTCTGGATTTTTTCTTAATGTCCAAAAGTCTGGATTTTTTCTTATTGTCCAAAAGTTGGAAATTTGTCCAAGTGTCAAAAATTCGAAATTTTTCTTGTCAAAAAGTTGGGATTTTTTTAAGTGTCAAAAAGTCAGAAATTTTTCTTGTCAAAAAATCAGGATTTTTTCTTATTATCCAAAAATTGGAAATGTTTCCAAATGTCAAAAAGTCGGGATTTTTTTTTGTCAAAAAGTCGGACATTTTTATTGTCAAAAAATCTGAATTTTTTTAAGTGTTAAAAAGTCGGAAAATTTTTCTTGTCAAAAAGTTGGGATTTTTTTGGTAAAAAAAAAAGACCAAATTTCAATGGTCAAATCAATGTCAGAACCCGACATTGATTACACGTCATCAAAAAGCATGTTGTTTCAATGTTGTATTTGAGTTAGTCATTGTCAGGACCTAATTCAACAAGTTCCTCAACGTTGTTTGAACATGTGGTGCCTGCTGGGATGGTGTATGACTTTATTTTTCTTCAAGAAAGTGAAGAGATAAATAGATACCCCACCATAGCATCCCTCCCTCTCCTCTCTTTGCCTAATGACAGGGGCTGGGAAGCAGTAATGAAAAAGTATACATCACAATCAAGCAGACAGTCCTATTCATGGCTGGGCATTATCCTCACTAGTCATAATCATCGCTGCCAACACACAAGGAGATGTGGAGGGGGAACCTGCTGGAAAGAAATGGGGTGAAATGGCCTGGAGAGGGAAGGGAATGATGAAATTGCAAGTATGGAAATGGAAGAATGGAGAGAGAGAGAACTAAAGGGAACGACATTCATTTGGGACGGAAGAAAAAAAAAAAAGGTGCTTCTCATTCCTCAGTTGCTATTTTTAGGAATAGTCCACCGACTCAAAAGTCTTTATTTTGCAGGTTTATTTTGAAAAGGTGCAGGTGCTTAAACACTGCCTGTACTGGCACTCTAAAAAAATTAAAATAAAACATAAACTTTTTTTTTTTTTTTTTTTAATATTTTTACAAATTTTGTGACATGCAAGTTGTGCAGAATCATAATAGGAATATTAAAAAAAAATATATATATATATATATATATTTTTTTCCAAGTGTCAAAAAGTCTGGATTTTTTCTGTGTCAAAAAATCAGATTTTTTTTCCAAGTGTCAAAAAATCTGGACTTTTTCTAAATGTCAAAAAGTCAGGATTTTTTCTGTCAAAAAGTCAGGATTTTCTGGCAAAAAATCTGGATTTTTTTTAAGTGTCAAAAAAATCATTTTTTTTATTAAGGGTCAAAAAGTCTGGATTTTTTTCTAAGTGTTAAAAAATTGGGATTTTTTTTGTCAAAAAGTCAAGATTTTTTCTAAATGTAAAAAAACTGGATTTTTTTCAAAATGTTCAAAAGTCGAAAATTTTTCAAAGTGTCAAAAACAGGGTATTTTTTCCAAGTGTCAAAAAGCTTGGATTTTTTCTAAGTGTCAAAAAGTCGGGATTTTGTTTTGTCAAAAAATCGTGATTTTTTCTAAGTGTTAAAATGTCGGGATTTTGTCTTGTCAAAAAATCGTGATTTTTTCTAAGTGTCAAAAAAGTGGGATTTTTTTGTCATAAAGTCGGAAATTTTTCTTGTCAAAAAGTCTGAAGTTTTTTTAAGTGTCAAAAAACAGGGATTTTTTTTGTAAGTGTTTAAAAGTCGGAAATTTATCCAAGTGTCAAAAACAAGGTATTTTTTCTAAGTGTCAATAACACGGAATTTTTTCTAAGTGTCAAAAAGTCTGGATTTTTTTGGTCAAAAAGTCGGGATTTTTTCTAAGTGTCAAAAAGTCATGCAAGTTGTGCAGAATCGTAATAGGAATATAAAAAAATTATGAAAAAAAGTAACTCTTTTTGAAAAATGTTCCATATATAAGGCGTACCGGACTGTAAGTCGCAGATATACACGTTGTGACATGAGTTATTTACATGGAAATATGGTGTAAATGTTTATTTACATACCTTAATTGTCTCCATAAGGCAGTAAAACGGCTGATCATACAAAACAGAAGTCATGTTCATGGACCCCCTAGCTGCGCGAGATAGCTCTCTCAAGAGGTTGCCCTCCCGTGGGTTCCCCTGATCACGACAGATCCTCTTGTAAGCCCGGTAGTCAGGTTTGACAACTGTTTTATTTGTGCACACTGCTCTGCGACTTTTCAGTCTTTGTTTTTAGTCTTTCCCTCGGCGTCTCTCTCTCTCGCTCCAACTCCAACCCTGTGTCTCGTCCTGGCTGCTGCTAATAAGTGCGACAGGTGATTAGATAATCAGGCCCCAGCTGGGCAATCTACTCACCTGTTGCTGACTTCGAGGCAGGGCCATACACACCCCGCTCCGCGGCAGGCCCGCAGACCACGCCCCCCTCCACACTCTGCTAAACAGACTCAATAACTCCGCGGTGACATTTTGGTGAATCGCTGTCAAATGGGTACTTTTCAAATGGTGCAGGTGCTTAAACGCTGCCTCTACTGCCACTTCAAAACACGTACAATTAAGGTGTGTAAACAAACATGTACAAAATATTTCCGTGTAAATAACGTATATATATGCGGCTTATAGTCAGGTGCGCCTTATAAATGGAAACAAATTCTTCCAAAATGTAGTCTATAGTCTGGAAAATATTGCAGAGATAATTCACGCTCAGCCTAAAAACATTTCCGTCCTAATCACATTCTCACCTTTCCTTATTGCTCTGTTTTCCTTGAGTGGTTTATGGGCCGAGCCGCCAAATGCCACGCCGCTTGTTAATCCCGTGCGGCCGTGTTGGACGCCCTCCTTCCAGGCGCTGGTGTCCTGACACCACATACTTTATATGCATGTGAGGGCCTCACCCCTGACCTTGTCCTGGCCCACGTCTCATTGCAGCTCATTAAATATGCATATCTGATCACACAGCCTCCTACACACACACACACTGGTAGCAAGTGGCGCATTCCGCCAAAGGAGAGAAACTACAGTCCTGGTCAAAAGTGAAGAACATCATGTCATGGCTGTGTGGAGTTTACAATCATTATTATTGTTTTTGTGATGTAGTGATTGGAGCACATACTTGTTGCTCACAAACAACATTCATTTGCTTACATGTCCCTTGGCAAGTTTTGCTTGAATTTTTGACCACAAAATTGGTGCAGTTCAGCTAAATGTGTTGCTTTTCTGACATGGACTTGTTTCTTCAGCATTGTCCACACCTTTAAGTCAGGACTTTGGGAAGGCCATTCTAAAACCTTCATTCTAGCCTGATTTAGCCATTCCTTTACCACTTTTGAGGTGTGTTTGGGGTCACTGTCCTGTTGGAACACCCAACTGCGCCCAAGACCCAACCTCCGGGCTGATGATTTTAGCTTGTCCTGAACAATTTGGAGCTAATCCTCCTTTTTTACTCTCTGTAAAGCAGCAGTTCCTTTGGCAGCAAAACAGGCCCAGAGCATAATACTACCACCACCATGCTTGACGGTAGGAATGGTGTTCCTGGGATTAAAGGCCTCACCTTTTCTCCTCCAAACATATTGTTGGGTATTGTGGCCAAACAGCTCCATTTTTGTTTCATTTTTCTAAGTGTCAAAAAATCCCAATTTTTTTTGTCTAAAAGTTGGACATTTTTCTTATCAAAAAAATCTGGATTTTTTTTGTCGAATCTGGATTTTTTCTAAATGTTCAGTTTTTTTGTTTAGTTTTTTTGCTCTGTGCTTTTTTAACCTATAAAGCACTTTGGTTCAATTCAAAAGTTGTTGAAAACGTGCTATATAAATAAAGTTTACTTGATTTGACTTGATTTGACCGTCAAAAAATCTGGATTTTTTTTTGGTAAAAAAATTGGACATTTTTCTCGTCAAAAAGTCAATTTTTTTTGTCAAAAAACCTGGATTTTTTCTAAGTGTCAAAAAAATCGGGATTTTTTTGGTCAAAAAGTCGGAAATTTTTTTGGTCCAAAAATCTCTATTTTTTTGTCAAAATGTCAGGATTTTTTCTTGTAAAAGTCTGGATTTTTTTGGTTAAAGAATCTGGATTTTTTTCTAACTGTCAAAAAATCTGGATTTTTTTGGTCAAAAAGTTGGAAATTTTTCTTGTCAAAAAGTCTGAATTTTTTTTGTTAAAAAACTTGGATGTTTTCAAAGTGTCAAAAAATAGGGATTTATCTTGTCAAAAAATTGGAAATTTTTCTTGTCAAAAAGTCTGGATTCTTTTGTCAAAAAATCTGGATTTTTTTTGTCAAAAAGTTGGAAATTTTTCTAAGTGTCAAAAATCGGGATTTTTTTGGTCAAAAAGTCAGAAATTTTTCTTGTCAAAGAGTCTGGATTTTTTTGGTCAAAAATCGAGATTTTTTCTAAATGTCAAAAAATCTGGATTTTTTTTTGGTCAAAAAGTCGGAAATTCTTCTTGTAAAAGTCTGGATTTTTTTGTTAAAAAATCTGAATTTTTTTTGTTAAAAAATCTGGATTTTTTTTGTTAAAAAATCAGGATTTTTTTGGTCAAAAAGTTGGAAAAATTTTTTGTCAAAAAGTCTGGATTATTTTTGTCAAAAAATCTGGATTTATTTAAGTGTCAAAAAATCAGGGGGTTTTTTTGTGAAAAAGTCGGAAATGTTTCTTGTCAAAGTCTGGATTTTTTTTGTTAAATAATCTGGATTTTTTTTTGTTTAAAAAATCTGGATTTTTTTTGTTCAAAAAATCGCGATTTTGTCTAAATGTCCAAAAAAATCTGGATTTTTTTTTGTCAAAAAGTTGGAAATTTTGGCCATCTGACCACAGAACTTTCCTCCAGAAGGTCTTATCTTTGTCCATGTGATGTCAGATGAAATAAAAAAATAAGCTGTTTGGCCACAATACCCAGCAATATGTTTGGAGGAGATAGAAGGGGGGCCTTTAATCCCAGGAACACCACCCATACTGTCAAGCATGGTGGTGGTAGTATTATGCTCTGGGCCTGTTTTGCTGCCAATGGAACTGCTGCTTTACAGAGAGTAAATGGGACAATGAAAAAGGAGGATTAGCTCCAAATTCTTCAGGACAAGCTAAAATCATCAGCCCGGAGGTTGGGTCTTGGGCGCAGTTGGGTGTTCCAACAGGACAATGACCCCAAACACACCCCAAAAGTGGTAAAGGAATGGCTAAATCAGGCTAGAATGAAGGTTTTAGAATGGCCTTCCCAAAGTCCTGATTTAAAGGTGTGGACAATGCTGAAGAAACAAGTCCATGTCAGGAAAAGCAACACATTTAGCTGAACTGCACCAATTTAGTGGTCAAGTGGTCAAGCAGAAGCTTGTGGATGGCTACCAAAAGCACCTTATTGCAGGTCAACTTGCCAAGGGACATGTAAGCAAATATTAACATTGCTGTATGTATACTTTTGACCATGACTGTCAGCAAACGAGAAGAGGACAGGTAGTGTAAGTTCAGAGTTAGTTAACACCTGCTATGTTGCAGCTCACTTCCTGCCATCTCTCTCTCTCTCTCTCTCTCTCTCCCCCGCTGTCTGTTTCTGGCGAGTCTGGATCGAAGCTGGCCTAATGAGAATGATGGGCGACCGCGATAAAACACGTCTGTGCCCTCCTGTAAAACCTCCTTGACTTGAATTATTGAGTGAACCAGGGGGCCACGGGGCTGCAGGGCGTTTTACTTTGAAGGGCCGCGCACGTTACAAGTACGGAACCGAGCACGTCGGAACGTTTGACCTCAAGTGGTATGGAAGACCACCGTTCTACGTAAAACCAGCTCGGTAGAGTTTCATCGTATAATGACATCTCCTGATAAGTGAGCTGTGTTCCGTAGAAGTGTGACAAAGTAGTGACGTATTAGTACATAAATGTTACAAGATGGGGATGAAACCTCACAAAGATCTCCCTTCTCGTTGCTCATTTGACAATGCACCATTGTTCCCACTGTGGGCTCTTTCCACTACGCTCTCACCCCCCTCCAAACTGAGCTTACTCCCTCCGACCCACCTTATAACCAGTGTATAAATAAATAACGCATCTCTCTTGCTATTGCGCACTCCTTACATGCTTTGCTATGAATGTGACCTGTGCTTTTTTGAGATGCTCGAGCTTCTCAAAAATAACTCTAAGAAAGACCATTTTGTTTGACTACTTTATTAGAAAAAATTTCCAATACATACATGTTTGATTTTTTTCAGTTCATAGTAGGGTTATACGGTATACTGGTATTCCTATAGTACGCGATACTAATGAATCATATTTGGTACTATACCACCTCTAAAAAGTCCATTCGCAGTCGGCAGTGTTTTAGCTACTTCTATATCACTAATCCTCGCCTCCATGGCGACCAATAAAGTACGTTTCTGACAAGTCACTGCAGGACGAGAAATAGCTAAACATGCTTCACGACACACCGTAGCTCACCGGCGTCACAATGTAAACAAACGCCATGGGTGGATCTACACCTGACATCCACTGTAATGATACCAAGTACAGGAGCGTATCTTGTCGTTTCTACTATGATTACGTCAGAATTTTTTAGCATCACAAAATCTTCTTTCAATTTTCAAAAGTTTGTATTCTGTTTATAAACTCGGGAAATACACATGAGGACTTTGAGTATGACAAACGTATCGGATTGATACCCAAATGTGTGGTATCATCCAAAACTAATGTAAAGTATCAAAGAAGAGAAGAATAAGTGATTATTACATTTGAACAGAAGTGTAGATAGAACATGTTAAAAGAGAAAATAAGCAGATATTTACAGTAAATGAACAAGAAGGTTAATTATCCATTTTATACAGTTTGTCCTTAATAATGTGTACAAAATAATAGGTGTATAAATGACACAATATGTTACTGCAGACTAATTAGGAGTCTTTGTTTGTTTACTTACTACTAAAAGACAAGTTGTCTAGTATGTTCACTATTTTATTTAAGCACTAAATGACAATAATAAACAAATGTTTCATGTACACTAACATTTTTTGTTACAAAAAAGCCAATAATACAATTTTTTTGTGGTCCCCTTTATTTATAAAAAAGCACCGAAAAGTATCGAAGTACATTTTGGTACCTGTACCTAAATATTTTTATCGGGACAACACTAGTTCATAGTGCTATTTTGACATTTTTTGTTTGACTACTTTATTGGAAAATTTCAAATACAATCATGTTGTTCTGTGCCTTTTTGAGATGCTCGAGCTTCTCAAATACATCTGAGAAAGACAATTTTGTTTGACTACTTTATTACAAAATTTCAAATACAGTAATGTTTTTATTTTTTTTTCAGTTCATCGCGTTATTTTGCACAAAAACGTTAAATATTGAACAAATAATTCCCATTAGCCCAAAATAGGTGTCACATAATCCATGTAATCCATGCAAACGGACTCTTCTGAATAGTAGTCCAGGTGCCTCCATTCAGCTGTTTCAGATAGTATACAATTCCTTTTCGCACAATTTAAACATGTTTTCAGGGTGTTGGCAACCCTGGTTCAAACCCAAAACAATTGTCCGTCAGATTGATACTGACTTCTTCTTGTTTCCGTTGGTTTCCAACAATGGAACGGAAAGATAGGCTAGAAGAAGGGAAGGTAAACAGATCGGTACATGCTGCTGTTGTCCAATAATGTTGTCCCGTGCCTTTTTGAGATGCTCAAGCTTCTCAAATAAATCTGAGAAAGACAATTTTGTTTGACTACTTTATTAGAAAATTTCAAATATATTAATGTTTTTATTTTTTTTTCAGTTCATAGCGTTATTTTGCACAAAAACGTTAATTACTGAACAATTAATTCCCATTAGCCCAAAATAGGTGTCACATACCCCAAAAAGGTTTAATCCATGCAAACGGACTCTTCTGAATAGTAGTCCAGTTGCCTCCATTCAGCTGTTTCAGATAGTATACAATTCCTTTTCGCACAATTTAAACATTTTTTCAGGGTGTTGGCAACCCTGGTTCAAACCCAAACAATTGTCCGTCAGATTGATACTGACTTCTTCTTGTTTCCATTGGTTTCCAACAATGGAACGGAAAGGTAGGCTAGAAGAAGGGAAGGTAAACAGATCGGTACATGCTGCTGTTGTCCAATAATTTTGTCTTGTGCCTTTTTGAGATGCTCGAGCTTCTCATATAAATCTGAGAAAGACAATTTTGTTTGACTAGTTTATTAGAAAATTTCAAATACAGTAATGTTTAATTTTTTTCAGTTCATAGTTATTTTGCACAAAAACGTTAAATATAGAACAATTAATTCCCATTAGCCCAAAATAGGTGTCACATAATCCAAAAAGGTTTAATCCATGCAAACGGACTCTTCTGAATAGTAGTCAATTCAGCCGTTTCAGATAGTATTAAAACCACTTTTCGTACAATTTAAACATATTCTCAGGGTGTTGGCAACCCTGGTTCAAACCCAAAACAATTGTCCGTCAGATTGATACTGACTTCTTCTTGTTTCCGTTGGTTTCCAACAATGGAACGGAAAGATAGGCTAGAAGAAGGGAAGGTAAACAGATCGGTACATGCTGCTGTTGTCCAATAATGTTGTTCTGCGCCTTTTTGAGATGCTCGAGCTTCTCAAATACATCTGAGAAAGACAATTTTGTTTGACTACTTTATTAGAAAATTTAAAATACAGTAATGTTTTTATTTTTTTTTCAGTTCATAGTTATTTTGCACAAAAACGTTAAATATAGAACAATTAATTCCCATTAGCCCAAAATAGGTGCCACATAATCCAAAAAGGTTTAATCCATGCAAACGGACTCTTCTGAATAGTAGTCCAGTTGCCTCCATTCAACTGTTTCAGATAGTATACAATTCCTTTTCGCACAATTTAAACATGTTTTCAGGGTGTTGGCAACCCTGGTTCAAACCCAAAACAATTGTCCGTCAGATCGATACCGACTTCTTCTTGTTTCCGCTGGTTTCCAACAATGGAACGGAAAGATAGGCTAGAAGAAGGGAAGGTAAACAGATCGGTACATGCTGCTGTTGTCCAATAATGTTGTCCCGTGCCTTTTTGAGATGCTCGAGCTTCTCAAATAAATCTGAGAAAGACAATTTTGTTTGACTACTTTATTAGAAAATTTCAAATACTGTAATGTTTTTATTTGTTTTCAGTTCATAGTTATTTTGCACAAAAACGTTAATTACTGAACAATTAATTCCCTTCAACGCAAAATAGGTGTCACATAATCCAAAAAGGTTTAATCCATGCAAACGGACTCTTCTGAATAGTAGTCAATCAGCCGTTTCAGATAGTATAAAACCACTTTTCGTACAATTTAAACATATTCTCAGGGTGTTGGCAACCCTGGTTCAAACCCAAAACAATTGTCCGTCAGATTGATACTGACTTCTTCTTGTTTCCGCTGGTTTCCAACAATGGAACGGAAAAATAGGCTAGAAGAAGGGAAGGTAAACAGATCGGTACATGCTGCTGTTGTCCAATAATGTTGTCCCGTGCCTTTTTGAGATGCTCGAGCTTCTGAAATAAATCTGAGAAAGACAATTTTGTTTGACTACTTTATTAGAAAATTTCAAATATATTAATGTTTTTATTTTTTTTTCAGTTCATAGTTATTTTGCACAAAAACGTTAAATATAGAACAATTAATTCCCATTAGCCCAAAATAGGTGTCACATAATCCAAAAAGGTTTAATCCATGCAAACGGACTCTTCTGAATAGTAGTCAATCAGCCGTTTCAGATAGTATAAAACTCCTTTTCGCACAATTTAAACATGTTTTCAGGGTGTTGGCAACCCTGGTTCAAACCCAAAACAATTGTCCGTCAGATTGATACTGACTTCTTCTTGTTTCCGTTGGTTTCCAACAATGGAACGGAAAGGTAGGCTAGAAGAAGGGAAGGTAAACAGATCGGTACATGCTGCTGTTGTCCAATAATGTTGTTCTGCGCCTTTTTGAGATGCTCGAGCTTCTCAAATACATCTGAGAAAGACAATTTTGTTTGACTACTTTATTAGAAAATTTCAAATATATTAATGTTTTTATTTTTTTTTCCGTTCATAGTGTTATTTTGCACAAAAACGTTAATTACTGAGCAAATAATTCCTTTTAGCCCAAAATAGGTGTCACATAATCCAAAAAGGTTTAATCCATGCAAACGGACTCTTCTGAATAGTAGTCCAGTTGCCTCCTTTCAGCCGTTTCAGATAGTATACAATTCCTTTTCGCACAATTTAAACATGTTTTCAGGGTGTTGGCAACCCTGGTTCAAACCCAAAACAATTGTCCGTCAGATTGATACTGACTTCTTCTTGTTTCCGCTGGTTTCCAACAATGGAACAGAAAGATAGGCTAGAAGAAGGGAAGGTAAACAGATCGGTACATGCTGCTGTTGTCCAATAATTTTGTCTTGTGCCTTTTTGAGATGCTCGAGCTTCTCATATAAATCTGAGAAGGACAATTTTGTTTGACTACTTTATTAGAAAATTTCAAATATATTAATGTTTTTATTTTTTTTTCGGCTCATAGTGTTATTTTGCACAAAAACGTTGAATATAGAACAATTAATTCCCATTAGCCCAAAATAGGTGTCACATACTCCAAAAAGGTTTAATCCATGCAAACGGACTCTTCTGAATAGTAGTCCAGGTGCCTCCATTCAGCTGTTTCAGATAGTATACAATTCCTTTTCGCACAATTTAAACATGTTTTCAGGGTGTTGGCAACCCTGGTTCAAACCCAAAACAATTGTCCGTCAGATCGATACTGACTTCTTCTTGTTTCCGTTGGTTTCCAACAATGGAACGGAAAAATAGGCTAGAAGAAGGGAAGGTAAACAGATCGGTACATGCTGCTGTTGTCCAATAATGTTGTCCCGTGCCTTTTAAACACCTGTATAAAACACTCTCACAGTTATTGGCTTGCCTCTAAAGGTGTGTGCAAGTATTTTCAAGTGTGTGTTTGTGTGCCTGTGCTGGATGACCCGGCCCGTTTTAATCTGCGGCAGAGGGAAGATGCGGTGAAAACCATTATCACCGTCGCCCTGTCGCTGATAACAGCCCGCTAATCTGTTTGCTGGAGGTATTGAACAAATGCATTTGCGCCACGGACAGACGGGGAGAGCGGAGGAAGGGGGGTGGGGGTGGGGGTGGTGTGTGCGTGTGTATGTAGGTATGTGCCTTTTGGGCCGGCTGATGAAAAATGAGAGGATGAGGAGGTTGGGAAAACTTCCCTGACAGCGATGGCCTTCCCATGACAATCAGGATGGGGAGGAAAACAGGAGGTGACGAAGGAAGCACAGCGAGGTAATGACAAGGACTAATGGAAAGGAATGAGGGAACACGACTGGATGAAAACAATTGGAATTGGACAAGGATCAGGAGAACAAAAATGGTGAACGTGAGTTGTAAAAAACACCTGGTGCTAGATGACCGGTCCGTGTTTTTTTTCCTCAGTTGACATACACTTGTGAAGAACATAAGCAGCAGTTCCATTGGCAGCAAAACAGGCCCAGGGCTTAATACTACCACCACCATGCTTGGCGGTAGGAGTGGTGTTCCTGGGATTCATTGTTGTTTCATCTGACCACAGAACTTTCCTCCGGAAGATCTTATCTTTGTCCGTGTGGTGTCAGATGAAACAAAAATGGAGCTGTTTGGCCATTAGTGGTTAGAGTGTCCGCCCTGAGATGGGTAGGTTGTGAGTTCAAACCCCGGCCGAGTCATACCAAAGACTATAAAAATGGGACCCATTACCTCCCTGCTTGGCACTCAGCCTCAAGGGTTGGAATTGGGAGTTAAATCACAATAATTGGTACTTTAACTTTAACTTAACAATACCCAGCAATATGTTTGGAGGAGAAATGGTGAGGCCTTTTATCCCAGGAACACCATTCCTACCGTTAAGCCCCCGGCAGAGGAAACTCAATTCGGCCGCTTGTACCCGTGATCTTGTCCTTTCGGTCATAACCCAAAGCTCATGACCATAGGTGAGGATGGGAACGTAGATCGACCGGTAAATTGAGAGCTTTGCCTTCCGGCTCAGCTCCTTCTTCACCACAAAGGATCGATACAGCGTCCGCATTACTGAAGATGCCGCACCGATCAAGACTCTGAGGTACTTGAACTCCTCCACTTGGGGCAGGGTCTCCTCCCCAACCCGGAGATGGCACTCCGGGCAAGAACCATGGACTCGGACTTGGAGGTGCTGATTTTCATCCCAGTCGCTTCACACTCGGCTGCGAACCGATCCAGTGAGAGCTGAAAATCTTGGCCAGATGAAGCCATCAGGACCACATCATCTGCAAAAATCAGAGACCTAATCCTGCAGCCACCAAACCAGATCCCCTCAACGCCTTGACTGCGCCTAGAAATTCTGTCCATAAAAGTTATGAACAGAATGGGTGACAAAGGGCAGCCTTGGCGGAGTCCAACCCTCACTGGAAACGTGTCCGACTTACTGCCGGCAATGCGGACCAAGCTCTGACACTGATCATACAGGGAGATCCACTCTTCCCTCACTCGTGAACAAGACTCCGAGGTACTTGGACTCCTCCACTTGGGGCAAGATCTCCTCCCCAACCCGGAGATGGCACTCCACCCTTTTCCGGGTGAGAACCATAGACTCTGACTTGGAGGTGCTGATTCTCATCCCAGTCGCTCTCACCGATCCAGTGAGAGCTGAAGATCTTGGCCAGATGAAGCCATCAGGACCACATCATCTGCAAAAAGCAGAGACCTAATCCTGCAGCCACCAAACCAGATCCCCCTCAACGCCTTGACTGCGCCTAGAAATTCTGTCCATAAAAGTTGGCGGAGTCCAACCCTCACTGGAAACGTGTCCGACTTACTGCCGGCAATGCGGACCAAGCTGTGAAACTGATCGTACAGGGAGATCCACTCTTCCCTCACTCGTAAAAAAAGACTCCTAGGTACTTGAACTCCTCCACTTGGGGAAAGATCTCCTCCCCAACCCGGAGATGGCACTCCACCCTTTTCCGGGTGAGAACCATAGACTCTGACTTGGAGGTGCTGATTCTCATCCCAGTCGCTCTCACCGATCCAGTGAGAGCTGAAAATCTTGGCCAGATGAAGCCATCAGGACCACATCATCTGCAAAAAGCAGAGACCTAATCCTGCAGCCACCAAACCAGATCCCCTCAACGCCTTGACTGCGCCTAGAAATTCTGTCCATAAAAGTTATGAACAGAATGGGTGACAAAGGGCAGCCTTGGCGGAGTCCAACCCTCACTGGAAACGTGTCCGACTTACTGCCGGCAATGCGGACCAAACTCTGAAACTGATCGTACAGGGAGATCCACTCTTCCCTCACTCGTGAACAAGACTCCGAGGTACTTGGACTCCTCCACTTGGGGCAGGGTCTCCTCCCCAACCCGGAAGATGGCACTCAACCCTTTTCCGGGTGAGAACCATAGACTCTGACTTGGAGGTGCTGATTCTCATCCCAGTCGCTCTCACCGATCCAGTGAGAGCTGAAGATCTTGGCCAGATGTAGCCATCAGGACCACATCATCAGCAAAAAGCAGAGACCTAATCCTGCAGCCACCAAACCAGATCCCCTCAACGCCTTGAAATTCTGTCCATAAAAGTTATGAACAGAATGGGTGACAAAGGGCAGCCTTGGCGGAGTCCAACCCTCACTGGAAACGTGTCCGACTTACTGCCGGCAATGCGGACCAAGCTCTGACACTGATCGTACAGGGAGATCCACTCTTCCCTCACTCGTGAACAAGACTCCGAGGTACTTGGACTCCTCCACTTGGGGCAGGGTCTCCTCCCCAACCCGGAAGATGGCACTCCACCCTTTTCCGGGCGAGAACCATGGACTCGGACTTGGAGGGTAAAATCATGTAATTGTACAAAAAATAACCCCAACAACATTATGATTTGTACAATTTCAGAATGGGCTTGTTCTATTTTTTAAACAAAGAAAACAATCTGAAGTTGTCTTCATTTTGAAGTTATCGTGCCGGGATTTGACCAGTCCGGCTCACTCGGGTGTAGATTTTTCTCCTCCCCTGCTTTAGCTCATGGCTTCTTCTGCTTGTTTGAGATTGTCATTACTGCCACAAGTGGTGGAGAAGGGTATTACAACCGAGTACCGCTGCGGCCCAAACAATTCACAGCTAAGAAACAGATATATATTTTTTAGCAGCCCTCCAGGGGGCGCTCACGGCCCAACAATGGGGTTTATGGTTAAAGACTAAAACGCTGCTTGTCATCCTTCAGATACTATGAGATCAGTGTTGGGAATGCCACAATAACAAGGTAATGCCATTACTGATTTGGAGTATCGGGTAATCTAATGTGTTCTTTAATAGTACCATTACTCACAGTGAGTTGTGGCGGTCTCGGGACAAGATGTCGTCAGGGGCAGTTCAGCTTTGTGTTGCGGGAGATGCTCCGTCCTAGTCCTAGGTACAGCCGGCATTGCAACAGGAGGAAGTCATCACGCAACCTACTAGTTGTGAGAATTATACATTTTTAAGAGTTCTTTTTTCATCAATAGTCATCAATCAATCAATGTTTACTTATATAGCCCTAAATCACGAGTGTCTCAAAGGGCTGCACAAGCCACAATGACAGATGTGGGCTCAGATCCCGCATCAGGGCAAGAAAAAACTCAACCCAATGGGATAACAATGAGAAACCTTGGAGGGGACCGCAGATGTGGGGAGCCACCCCTGGGCGACCGGTGCAATGGACGTCTAGTGGATCGAGCATAATATTGTGAGAGTCTAGTCCATAGTGGATCTAACATAATAGTGAGAGTCCAGTCCATAGTGGGGCCAGCAGGGGACCATCCCGAGCGGAGATAGGTCAGCAGCGCAAAGACGTCCCCAACCGATGCACAGACGAGTGGTCCACCCTGGGTCCCGACCCTGGACAGCCAGCGCTTCATCCGTGGCCACCGAACCTATTACCGCATTGTAAGGGCTGGTCTCCTAAAGCTTTAGTAAAACTTGGTAATATTGCTATTCTGTCTTGGTGGTCCTTCTTACTCAACGTATATGTCATCCGAAACAACTTGGGATAGACCGGTGTCTTTTATTCCCTGAGAGGGAGACCGGTCCGACGCAACAAAGTCTAACTCATGGTGTCGTACGGTAAACACTCCCGACCATAACGCAGCCGTGATCGCCACTTAGGTCGACGACAACAGCGCGGGCGTTCTGTGTTTGCCGCCGCTAATCACGGCGGGCTTCGCAAGAGCCCACGGCGAGGACGACTATTTTGGGACAAACGAGGATGCAGAACCTTATCTTTTTGAGCCTGAATATACAGAGGATGAGCGGGAGAAAGGAGCAGACGGGGTCCGCAGAAGGGGATGAAAATCCTGCGGAGGATGCAAAATCTGGCACGGCGCCGGCATAACTTCCAGGGGGGGGAGGGGGGTAAATGTGGAGCTTGCCAAGCCACGCTAAGAGTGTTAGCATCCATGGAGAGGCTTTGTGTGTTTGTCGAAGAAGATCATCGTTTGAGCTGACAAACTGCAGTAGTTGAAACTTGTTTTTCCACCAAAATCTACTGGAAAATGCCCAGGCCAACTGGAAACACCAACCCATTCATATCATCTAGGACAATTGTGCTAGTATAAATATTTTTAAAAATTCCCAGTTTTCCCGAAAATCCCAAATTTCCAGGATATTCCCCTTCAAAGAAATGCTAGTATTCAAAGTTGTACAATACCCTCGATTCTCAAGATTTTGTGCCATTTTTAAACCCGATTCCGACCTTTCAAACATCAAACGCAAAACGTGTTTTCCCTTTCCAAAAATTCCCATTTTTTTCCAGAATTTCCCAGACTTTTCTCCCCTTTGACAATAAACGGGCAATGTACAATCTACTCCATATCACACATTTCTCATCCGATTCAAACCGTTCCACCATCCGCACACTCCACTCACCTTGGACAGTCTAACTACCATTTTTGAAGATCAAAAAAATTCCAGGAATACCCGATTTTCCAAAGCCGTATTTTCACCTCTCCCTAAAAACTTTCCAAAGTCCACTTTTTTTAAACCATTTCCGACATTTCCACCTTAAAAAAAAACCTTTTAGTTGGGACAACAATAACTCCTATATTTTTCTTTGTAAAAATTCCTGAATTCCTGAAATTCCAGGAATTTCCAAATACCCATCCTCATTTCAAACTGTTACTACATACAACATTTTTCAACCTATTCCAAAATTTCCAACACCAACCCATTCATATCATCTAGGACAATTGTGCTAGTATAAATATTTTTAAAAAGTCCCAGTTTTGATGAAAATCCCAAATTTCCAGGATATTCCCCTTCAAAGAAATGCTAGTATTCAAAGTTCTACAATACCCTCAATTCCCAAGATTTTGCGCCATTTTCAAACCCGATTCCGACCTTTCAACCATCAAACGCAAAACGTGTTTTCCCTTTCCAAAAATTCCCGTTTTTTTTCGGAATTTCCCAGACTTTTCTCCTCTTTGATAATGAATGGGAATTATACAATCTACTCCATATCACACATTTCTCATCCGATTCTAACCGGTCCACCATCCGCACACTCCACTCACCTTGGACATTTAAGCTAGCATGTTTCCCGGTTTGGACAATTTCCTGGTTTCCCGGAATTACCAGGAATGTCCCCCTTTTGACAATGAACGGGTAATATACAAACCTCTCCATATCCCACATTTCTCAACCGATTTGAACCGTTCCACCATCCCCACACTCCACTCACCTTGGACATTTAAGCTAGCATGTTTCCTGGTTTGGAAAATTTCCTGGTTTCCCGGAATTACCAGGAATTTCCCCCTTTTGACAATAAACGGGCAATATACAAACCTCTCCATATCCCACATTTCTCAACCGATTCGAACTGTTCCACCATCCACACACTCCACTCACCTTGGACATTTAAGCTAGCATGTTTCCCAGTTTGGACAATTTCCTGGTTTCCCGGAATTACCAGGAATTTCCCCCTTTTGACAATAAACGGGCAATATACAAACCTCTCCATATCCCACATTTCTCAGCCGATTCGAACTGTTCCAACATCCACACACTCCACTCACCTTGGACAGTGAAAATAGCATGTTTCCCGGTTTGGACAATTTCCTGGGTTCCCGGTATTACCAGGAATTTCCCCCTTTTGACAATGAACGGGCAATATACAAACCTCTCCATACCCCACATTTCTCCACCGTTTCGAACCGTTCCACCATCCACACACTCCACTCACCTTGGACATTTAAGCTAGCATGTTTCCCAGTTTGGACAATTTCCTGGTTTCCCGGAATTACCAGGAATTTCCCCCCTTTGACAATAAACGGGCAATATACAAACCTCTCCATATCCCACATTTCTCAACCGATTCGAACCGTTATTACCAGGAATGTCCCCCTTTTGACAATGAACGGGCAATATACAAACCTGTCCATATCCCACATTTCTCAACCGATTCGAACCGTTCCAACATCCACACACTCCACTCACCTTGGACATTTAAGCTAGCATGTTTCCCGGTTTGGACAATTTCCTGGTTTCCCAGAATTATTAGGAATTTCCCCCTTTTGACAATGAACGGGCAATATACAAACCTCTCCATATCCCACATTTCTCCACCGTTTCGAACCGTTCCACCATCCGCACACTCCACTCACCTTGGACATTTAAGCTAGCATGTTTCCCGGTTTGGACAATTTCCTGGTTTCCCGGAAATACCAGGAATGTCCCCCTTTTGACAAAAAACGGGCAATATACAAACCTCTCCATACCCCACATTTCTCCACCGTTTCGAACCGTTCCACCATCCACACACTCCACTCACCTTGGACATTTAAGCTAGCATGTTTCCCAGTTTGGACAATTTCCTGGTTTCCCGGAATTACCAGGAATTTCCCCCCTTTGACAATAAACGGGCAATATACAAACCTCTCCATATCCCACATTTCTCAACCGATTCGAACCGTTATTACCAGGAATGTCCCCCTTTTGACAATGAACGGGCAATATACAAACCTGTCCATATCCCACATTTCTCAACCGATTCGAACCGTTCCAACATCCACACACTCCACTCACCTTGGACATTTAAGCTAGCATGTTTCCCGGTTTGGACAATTTCCTGGTTTCCCAGAATTATTAGGAATTTCCCCCTTTTGACAATGAACGGGCAATATACAAACCTCTCCATATCCCACATTTCTCCACCGTTTCGAACCGTTCCACCATCCGCACACTCCACTCACCTTGGACATTTAAGCTAGCATGTTTCCCGGTTTGGACAATTTCCTGGTTTCCCGGAAATACCAGGAATGTCCCCCTTTTGACAAAAAACGGGCAATATACAAACCTCTCCATATCCCACATTTCTCCACCGTTTCGAACCGTTCCACCATCCGCACACTCCACTCACCTTGGACATTTAAGCTAGCATGTTTCCCGGTTTGGACAATTTCCTGGTTTCCCGGAAATACCAGGAATGTCCCCCTTTTGACAAAAAACGGGCAATATACAAACCTCTCCATATCCCACATTTCTCAACCGATTCGAACTGTTCCACCATCCGCACACTCCACTCACTTTGGACAGTGAAAATAGCATGTTTCCTGGTTTGGACAATTTCCTGGTTTCCCGGAATTGCCAGGAATGACCCCTTTTGACAATGAACGGGCAATATACAAACCTCTCCATATCCCACATTTCTCAACCGATTCGAACCGTTCCAACATCCACACACCCCACTCACCTTGGACATTTAAGCTAGCATGTTTCCCAGTTTGGACAATTTCCTGGTTTCCCGGTATTACCAGGAATTTCCCCCTTTTGACAATAAACGGGCAATATACAAACCTCTCCATACCCCACATCTCTCGACCGATTCGAACCGTTCCAACATTTCCGCACACTCCACCCGTATCGGCGGTTCGGGGGTTTGCGCACATGCAACATTTACGCGCAATTCCAACCGGAAGTGCCAATTCTACTAAATATGCGTCCTTGAGTGCGCTGTTGGGTGAATTTCAGCATGGCGGTTTGGTGGGGCGCATGCGGTCCCCTGGGCAAGCAGAGATTGTAAGTGGGTGAAAAGGAAGCGATCAGCTCCGGTGGAGCGGTACGTCAAAGTAGAGACTCACTTCTACTCTCCACGTTTTCACTTCCATCTTTCCTTACCTTCATCATTTCATTAACCGGTAATGACTCTTGTCATCACTTCCACATTCCTATTATTTCCACTTTCTCCCGTCCTCTGCCTGGCTTCCCTACCCCCCAACCCCCCGACTCGTTTCCGAGGCCCCGGGGGCACCGTCCGACCGCACCGCTTGGCCCCTTGTATAAGTTTTCCAATTCCGCTTCCTACTGGATTATGGCGGTGGCGGTCTCCTCTACCATTATATATATATATTTGACGCAGTGACATCATCATTGGAGAGGTGTGTGCAGATTGAGGGTGATGATGTCGAGTGGGGACCGAGACATTGACCTCACCCAGGGGACAATGGACATCCTGATGCTCTCTCTCTCTCTCTGGTCCACACATACACACACACACACACACACACACACACACACACACACACACACACACACACACACACACACACACACACACACACACACACACACACACACACACACACACACACACACACACACACACACACACACACACACACACACACACACACACACACACACACACACACACACACACACACACACACACACACACACACACACACACACACACACACGGGCCTTTCCACCCTCTCGCCCTGAGGTTATGTACTGTAGATGGCAGACATGGAGATTGGTTTTTAGTTAAATGTCAGTGGAGGTGAAAGTACTGCCCAAAGGCAAATCCGTGTGTGTGTGTGTGTGTGTGTGTGTGTGTGTGTTGGCCTCTTGTCTTGTGTCCTTCTTCTCGCAAAATTCTACACAAAGGTGTGTTTTTTTTCCGTCTGCCTCCTTTCTTTTGCATTACTTAATAATAAATCATCCCTGGTTTAACGCAGACAAGCATTAAAGGCCTACTGAAAGCCACTACTAGCGACCACGCAGTCTGATAGTTTATATATCAATGATGAAATCTTAACATTGCAACACATGCCAATACGGCCGGGTTAACTTATAAAGTGACATTTAAAACTTCCCGGGAAATATCCGGCTGAAACGTCGCGGTATGATGACGTATGCGCGTGACGAAGTCAAAGTAACGGAAGTTATGGTACCCGTAGAATCCTATACAAAAAGCTCTGTTTTCATTTCATAATTCCACAGTATTCTGGACATCTTTTGCAATTTGTTTAATGAACAATGAAGGCTGCAAAGAAGACAGTTGTAGGTGGGATCGGTGTATTAGCAGCGGACTACAGCAACACAACCAGGAGGACTTTGTTGGAGCGCTAGCCGCGCTAGCCGCCGACCTCACCTTGACTTCCTACGTCTCCGGGCCGCCAAACGCATCGGGTGAAGTCCTTCGTCCTTCTGCCGATCGCTGGAACGCAGGTGAGCACGGGTGTTGATGAGCAGATGAGGGCTGGCTGGCGTAGGTGGAGAGCTAATGTTTTTAGCATAGCTCTGTGCAGTCCGGTTGCTAATTTAGCGTCAATGGCGTCGTTAGCACAGCATTGTTAACCTTCGCCAGCCTGGAAAGCATTAACCGTGTATTTACATGTCCACGGTTTAATAGTATTGTTGATTTTCTATCTATCCTTCCAGTCAGGGGTTTATTTATTTTGTTTCTATATGCAGTTAAAGCAAGATGCTATCACGTTAGCTCGTAGCTAAAGCATTTCGCCAATGTATTGTCGTGGAGATAAAAGGCACTGAATGTCCATTTTGCGTTCTCGACTCTCATTTTCAAGAGGATATAGTATCCCAGGTGGTTTAAAATACAAATCTGTGATCCACAATAGAAAAAGGAGAGTGTGGAATCCAATGAGCCAGCTTGTACCTAAGTTACGGTCAGAGCGAAAAAAGATACGTCCATCACTGCCTCTCAAGTCCTTCACTGTAACGTTCCTCATCTACGAATCTTTCATCCTCGCTCAAATTAATGGGGTAATCATCACTTTCTCGGTCCGAATCTCTCTCGCTCCATTGTAAACAACGGGGAATTGTGAGGAATACTAGCTCCTGTGACGTCACGCTACTTCCGCTACAGGCAAGGCTTTTTTTTATCAGATACCAAAAGTTGCGAACTTTATCGTCAATTTTCTCTACTAAATCCTTTCGGCAAAAATATGGCAATATCGCAAAATGATCAAGTATGACACATAGAATGGATCTGCTATTCCCGTTTAAATTTAAAAAAATCATTTCAGTAAGCCTTTAAAACTCTCCTATGCAAGGCGAAACCCATTTATCAACAACACCCAGAAACGCCGCCGGCTTCTCTGGGCCCGAGATCATCTAAGATGGACTCGTGCAAAGTGTTCTGTGGTCTGACGAGTCCACATTTCAAATTGTTTTTGGAAATATTCGACATCGTGTCATCCGGACCAAAGGGGAAGCGAACCATCCAGACTGTTCTAGGCGCAAAGTGTAAAAGGCAGCATGTGTGATGGTATGGGGGTGTATTAGTGGCCAAGACATGGGTAACTTACACATCTGTGAAGGCACCATTAATGCTGTAAGGTACATACAGCTTTTGGAACAACATATGCTGCCATCTAAGCGCCGTCTTTTTCATGGATTTTTTCTAAGTGTCAAAAAATCGGGGGGTTTTTTGTCAAAAAGTGTCAAAAAATCTGGATTTTTTCAAAGTGTCAAACAAATCTGGATTTTTTCAAAGTGTCAAAAAGTTTGGATTTTATTTGTCAAAAAATTGGGATTTTTTCTAAATGTCAAAAAATCAAGGTTTTTTTTTGTCAAAAAGTCGGAAATTTTTCTTGTCAAAGTCTGGATTTTTTCTGTTAAAAAAATGGGGATTTTTTGTAAGTGTCAAAAAATCGGGGGTTTTTTTGTCAAAAAGTCGGAAATTTTTCTTGTCAAAGTCTGGATTTTTTTTGTTAAAAAATCTGGATTTTTTTCTAAGTGTCCAAAAATCGGGATTTTTTTCTAAGTGTCAGAAAATCGGGATTTTTTTGGTCAAAAAGTCGGAAATTTTTCCTGTCAAAAAGTTTTTTTATGTGTCAAAAAATCAGGATTTTTTTCAAAGTGTCAAAAAAATCTGGATTTTTTTTGGTCAAAAAGTCTGGATTTTATTTGTCAAAAAATTGGGATTTTTTCCAAGTGCTAAAAAATCAAGGGTTTTTTTGGTCAAAAAGTCGGACATTTTTCCTGTCAAAGTCTGGATTTTTGCTGTTAAAAAATCGGGATTTTTTCTAAGTGTCAAAAAATCTGAATTCTTTCTGTCAAAAAGTTGGAAATTTTGGCCATCTGACCACAGAACTTTCCTCCAGAAGGTCTTATTTTTGTCCATGCGATTTTTTTTTACGATTTATTTAGATAGTTTTTTCCTACTGAACTTTTTGATATCAAACTTTTCTAAGAAATGAACAGTTTTCTCTTTGTTGTCCTGCAGTCTGAAGTCGAGAGAGAGCAGAGTGTCATGGTGTGCTTACCACCATGGAAGGTATGGGCGCTGGAACTTGCCAGTCGGTAATGATTATTCAATTATTATTTTTGGGTGAGAGGGCCGGCGGCCTGTCCTGCTTGGCACGGTCACATGTCACATGTCACATGTCACACGTCACACGTCACTCCCCGTCTGCACGCTGCTACTCTGCTAGCAAACATGCTGACATTCACACATCGTGTCCTGAAGGCTTTGATCCTTCTCACAATCTGATTATACGGACCACCAACCCTTCAGTTTAGGGGCTGACTCTTTGCGCCTGTGTGTGTGTGTGTGTGTGTGTGTGTGTGTGTGTGTGTGTGTGTGTGTGTGTGTGTGTGTTCGTTCTTGTATTTCCGCCCTTCTTGAGACGTGAAGAAGGAAAAGTATCTTCCATATGTGGAGGTGTGAACAAGTGATGACATAAATCATGGTCCCAATAACATTGCATCTAATAGACAATGTCTCATTTGCACCCCTGCTGGTCAACATGAGGGTGGGCCCGAAAAAAAATTGACTGTCAACATATGAAATAACAAGTGTGTGTAAGAAATTTCAAGTGCTCCCCCTCTGGTCAACATATGAAATAACAAGTGTGTGTAAAAATTTGAATTGCTCCTTCTTTGGTCAACATATGAAATAACAAGTGTGTGTAAGAAAGAGAAAAGCGCCCCCTTTGGCCAAAATTTATTAAAAACAAAAAATATATATGTATAAAGAGATATTCTGTAATAACTTTGAAGTAAATAATGAAGATTAAAAACCAATTACACACAAAAAAAAACTAACTAAAAGCTGTCTTTTTCTCACAATGTGTCGACTTTTTTCTTATAAAATTGGGAACAATTTCTTCTCATATTCTTTCTGTTTCTGTAATATTGCAATATTTTCTCGTAAAATCGTTACTTTTTTTATGTGAAATTATTACTTTTTAAAGCAAAACGGTGACATTTGTCATGTAAAATTCGGACTTTTATCACAAAATTGCCAATTTTTGTTGTTCTTGTAAAATAGTGACATTTTTTGAGTAAAATGATGACTTTTGTCATCATTTTCCTGAGTAAAATTCCGATTATTATTATAATATTGCCAACATTTTAAAGATTTCTTATAAAATTGTCACTTCTGTCGAGTAAAATTACGACTTTTCATAAAGTTGCCAAAATGTTAAGCTTTTCTTGTAAAACTGCGACTGTTATTGAGTAAAATTCCAACTTTTATCATAATATTGCACAAATGTTCAGTTTTTATTGTAAAATTATTACTTTTTTAGGTAAAATTATCCATCCATCCATTCATCTTCTTCCGCTTATTCGAGGTCGGGTCGCGGGGGCAGCAGCTTAAGCAGGGAAGCCCAGACTTCCCTCTCCCCAGCCACTTCGTCCAGCTCCCGGGGGATCCCGAGGCGTTCCCAGGCCAGCCGGGAGACATAGTCTTCCCAACGTGTCCTGGGTCTTCCCCGTGGCCTCCTACCGGTCGCACGTGCCCTAAACACCTCCCTAGGGAGGCATTCGGGTGGCATCCTGACCAGATGCCCGACTTTTTTAGGTAAAATTATTACTTTTTAATTGCAAAATGGTGACATTTGTTTTATAAAATCCTGACTTTTATCACAATATTGCCAATTTTTTGGTTGCTCTTGTAAAATAGTGATTTTTTTTTAGTAAAATTATGACTTTTGTCTTAATTTTGCCGAGTAAAATTCCGATTTTTATTATAATATTGCCAAAACGTTAGTTTTCTTATAAAATTGTGACTTTTGTCGAGTAAAATTACGACTCTTTTCATAAAATTGCCAACATTTTAAGCTTTTTTTGTAAAACTGCGACTGTTATTGAGTACAATTCCAACTAAGTGTTCCCCCTCTGGCCAACATATGAAATAACAAGTGTGTGTAAGAAATTTAAATGCGCCCCCTTTGGCCAAAATTTATTAAAAATATACATATATTTATGTATATAGCGACATACTGTAATAACTTGAAGTAAACAATGAAGATTAAAAAACAAATACACACAAAAAATAAATAAAAAATAAATAAAATCAGTCTTTTTCTCACAATGTGTCGACTTTTTTCTTATAAAATTGGGAACAATTTCTTATATTTCTGTTTATGTAATATGACAATATTTTCTCTGAAAATTATTACTTTTTTTATGTCAAATTGTTACTTTTTAAAGCAAAATGGTGACATTTGTCATATAAAATTCTGACTTTTATCACAATATTGCCAATTTTTTTTGTTGTTCTTGTAAAATAGTGACATTTTTTGAGTAAAATTATGACTTTTGTCATCATTTTGCCAAGTAAAATTTTGATTATTATTATAATATTGCCAAAATGCTAAAGTTTTCTTTTAAAATTGTGACTTTTGCCGAGTAAATTTACATATCTTTTCATTAAATTGCCCAAATTTTAAGCTTTTCTTGTCAAATTGTGACTGTTATTGAGTAAAATTCCAACTTTTATCATAATATTGCACAAATGTTCAGTTTTTCTTGTAACATTGGGAACAATTTCTCATACTTTTTCTGTTTCTGTAATATTGCAATATTTTCTCTTAAAATCATTATTTTTTTATGTAAAATTATTACTTTTTAATGCAAAATGGTGACATTTGTCATGTAAAATTCCGACTTTTATCACAATGTTGCCCATTTGTTGGTTGTTCTTGTAAAACGGTGCCATTTTT
>NC_084744.1:62820499-62827999 GCF_033978785.1 Entelurus aequoreus | reverse complement strand
TGGCGCCTTGAACCGGAAGTAAAACCGTCCATAGCGTCATTGCTATTGTCTGACCAAATATTGCTCATCCAAGCAACCCATTGATTGGGAAGAATATAGATTGGAATATAGAGGACTAGTGACTATATCAAGGAATTATATTTTGGTACATTTTCTCACAATATCCACAGCCCTTCTGCAATTTTGGAGCCAACTAAGTGACATTCTTGACGAAAGGTCAAAGAAAATAAGATTATTACAAAAGCCAAAAGCAGTGAAGTTGCCACGTTGTGTAAATGATAAATAAAAAGAGAATACAATGATATATATTCAATCGAATAGACTGCAAAAACAAGATATTTCATGTTCACACTGAGAAACTTACTTGTTATTTTTTGGCAAATAATCATGAATTTAGAATTTAATGGCAGCAACACATTGCAAAAAAAAAAGGCATTTTTACCACTGTGTTACATGGCCTTTCCTTTTAACAACACCCAGTAAAGGTTTGGGAACTGAGGAGACACATTTTAGAAGTGGAATTCCTTCCCATTCTTGCTTGACGTACAGCTTAAGTCGTTCAACAGTCTCCGTTGTGGTATTTGACGCTTCACAACGCCTTCTGGGTGTTGTTGATAAACGCCCGTGGCTTTGCACTGCAGAGTTTTAGCTCGCACTTACAGACGTCGCGGCCAACTGTAGTCATCTATGGTATAGTTGCACAATATATCGGTATGCGGGTGTTGTCTGAGCAACCATAACTCCGCATATGCAAATGAAGCATAAATAAGTAATGAATGACTCATTACCCGTCACTCATCGGGGATGGAGCGTCATTAACGGCGCGATTGATTGAATGGCGTTGAATAACATTTCTTCTCCTGACAGCGAGACTCTTGTCACCTGCTAATGTTGTGGTACAGTACGTACCTTTCCTTACTAAAGTGGAAAAACAACAACGAGGACTCGAGATTGTTCCTTGCACTCTTACTAGTACAACTTAAAGGGGAATTGCACTTTTTGGGGGGGTCATTTTGCCCATAGTTCACAATCATTATGAGAGAGAGGAAGACAAAAAGGTTTATTTTTAGGTTCTAACATGTAAAAATTAGCTTGTTTCTCCTTTGACAAAAAGGGCATAAAACATTAAAAAAAACTTGGATAACTTTATATCAACGGATATATCTGAAGTTGATCTACAGATTTAAGTGTTGAAAGTAAAATACAAATATTTAAAGACATACTTTTAACACTTTTATGAGTGGAACCCTCTCAACGCTCTCCCTGACCACCTGAGGACACCACAGACTGTGGATGCTTTTAAAAAAGGCTTAAAACCCCTTCTTTTTTAAAAAAAAAATAATAATTTTTTTTTAGATGTATGCATACTAGTTCTAGCTATTAGGCTGTTCTAGTTTTTATTTTTTATTTATTTTTATTATGTTTTCATTTTTTTATTTTATTTTTTTTAATACACTGTAGCACTTTGAGGTTGTTTGCTCAATGTAAAGGGATTTTTACAAATAAAATCTATTATTATTATTATTATTATTGGGTCCAAAGGTCTTCTAATGTCGTTTTTTAATTAAAACGGTCAATGCTCAAACCATTATTATGAATCACAACCAATGTTGTTGTGAATTATTGACCTATTTAAGGCTACAATTACTTCACATGAAAAAAAATTGACATTTGAATTTTTTGGGGGGGAAATATTGCATAGTGTGTGTTTTTGCTATAGCTAAAATTAGTTTTTCCTTTGACAAAAAGGGCATAAAACATAAAAAAAAAACGTAGATAACTTTATATCAACGGATATATCTGAAGTTGATCTACAGATTTAAGTGTTGAAAGTAAAATACAAATATTTAAAAACATACTTTTAACACTTATGAGTGGGACCCTCTCAACGCTCTCCCTGACCACCTGAGGGCACCACAGACTGTGGATGCTTTTAAAAAAAAGCTTAAAACCCCTTCTTTTTTAAAAAAAAAAAAAATTTTTTTTTAGATATATGCATACTAGTTCTAGCTATTAGGCTGTTCTAGTTTTTATTTTTATTTCTTTTTATTATGTTTTTTTTTTTTTTTTTTTAATACACCGTAGCACTTTGAGGTTGTTTGCTCAATGTAAAGGGATTTTTACAAATAAAATCTATTATTATTATTATTATTATTATTATTATTGGGTCCAAAGGTCTTCTAATGTCGTTTTTTAATTAAAACGGTCAATGCTCAAACTATTATTATGAATCACAACCAATGTTGTTGTGAATTATTGACCTATTTAAGGCTACAATTACTTCACATGAAAAAAAATTGACATTTGAATTTTTTGGGGGGGAAATATTGCATAGTGTGTGTTTTTGCTATTGCTAAAATTAGTTTTTCCTTTGACAAAAAGGGCATACAACATTTAAAAAAAAATGTAGATAACTTTATATCAACGGATATATCTGAAGTTGATCTACAGATTTAAGTGTTGAAAGTAAAATACAAATATTTAAAAACATACTTTTAACACTTTTATGAGTGGGACCCTCTCGACGCTCTCCCTGACCACCTGAGGGCACCACAGACTGTGGATGCTTTTAAAAAAGGCTTAAAACCCCTTCTTTTTTTAAAAAAAAAAAATATTTTTTTTTAGATATATGCATACTAGTTCTAGCTATTAGGCTGTTCTAGTTTTTATTTTTATTTATTTTTATTATGTTTTTATTTTTATTTTTTTAATACACTGTAGCACTTTGAGGTTGTTTGCTCAATGTAAAGGGATTTTTACAAATAAAATCTATTATTATTATTATTATTATTATTGGGTCCAAAGGTCTTCTAATGTCGTTTTTTAATTAAAACGGTCAATGCTCAAACCATTATTATGAATCACAACCAATGTTGTTGTGAATTATTGACCTATTTAAGGCTACAATTACTTCACATGAAAAAAAATTGACATTTGAATTTTTTGGGGGGGAAATATTACATAGTGTGTGTTTTTGCTATAGCTAAAATTAGTTTTTCCTTTGACAAAAAGGGCATAAAACATTTTTTAAAAATGTAGATAACTTTATATCAACGGATATATCTGAAGTTGATCTACAGATTTAAGTGTTGAAAGTAAGATACAAATATTTTAAAACATACTTTTAACGCTTTTATGAGTGGGACCCTCTCAACGCTCTCCCTGACCACCTGAGGGCACCACAGACTGTGGATGCTTTTAAAACAGGCTTAAAAACCCTTCTTTTTAAAAAAAAAAAAAAAAATTTTTTTTTTTAGATATATGCATACTAGTTCTAGCTATTAGACTGTTCTAGTTTTTTTTATTTGTATTTATTTTTATTATGTTTTTATTTTTATTTTTTTAATATACTGTAGCACTTTGAGGTTGTTTGCTCAATTTATAGTGCTTTTTACAAATAAAATCTATTATTATTATTATTATTACTATTGGGTTCAAAGGTCTTCTAATGTCGTTTTTTTAATTAAAACGGTCAATACTCAAACCATTATTATGAATTAAAATCAATGTTGTTGTGAATTATTGACCTATTTAAGGCTACAATTGCTTCACATAAAAAAGTTTACATATGAATTCTTTTTGAGGGTGAAATATTACATAGTGTGTGTTTTTGCCATAGCTAAAATTAGTTTTTCCTTTGACAAAAAGGGCATAAAACATAAAAAAAACCATAGATAACTTTATATCAACGGATATATCAGAAGTTGATCTACAGATTTAAGTGTTGAAAGTAAAATACAAATATTTAAAAACATACTTTTAACGCTTTTATGAGTGGGACCCTCTCGACGCTCTCCCTGACCACCTGAGGGCACCACAGACTGTGGATGCTTTTAAAAAAGCCTTTTTTTATTTGTGGTGAAATATTACATAGTGTGTGTTTTTGCCATAGCTAAAGTTAGTTTTTCCTTTGACAAAAAGGGCATAAAACATAAACAAACACAGACAACTTTATATCAACGGATATATCTGAAGTTGATCTACAGATTTAGGCGTTGAAAGCAAAAAAATATATGACTTACTTTTAACACTTTTATGAGTGGGACCCTCAAACATTGTTTTTCCTTTGACAAAAAGGGCATAAAACCTTTTAAAAAATGTAGATAACTTTATATCAACAGATAGATCTGAAGTTGATCTCGAGTTTTAAGCATTGAAAGTAAAAAAAAAAAAAAAAAGATGGACTAATACCGTTTTATTCGATTTTTTCTTTATATTTATTTCCCTGTCTTTTCATTGTAAACAGCCAGCGGGGCCACAAACCTAACCTACCTCGGCCCCGGCCAGCCACCATTTCTTATCCCGCTGCTTCCATTAGGAATGGCTCGCAGGTTGATGTTACAGCAGCCACTCGCCGCTCATCAATCACCACACACTCTTGGTGTGTGTGTGTTCTTGTATTCCTGCCCTTCTTGAGACGTGAAGAAGAAAAAGTATCTTCCATAGGAGGAGGTGTGAACAAGTGATGACATAAATCATGGTCCCAATAACATTGCATCTAATAGACAATGTCTCATTTGCACCCCTGCTGGTCAACATGAGGGTGGTCCCAAAAATTTGGGATTTTTCACATTGACTGTGTGTCGCTTTTAAAAGTGCTCCCCCTCTGGTCAACATATGAAATAACAAGTGTGTGTAAAAATGTGAAGTGCTCCCCCTCTGGTCAACATATGAAATAACAAGTGTGTGTGAAAATGTGAAGTGCTCCGACTCTGGTCAACATATGAAATAACAAGTGTGTGTAAAAATGTGAAGTGCTCCGACTCTGGTCAATATATGAAATAACAAGTGTGTGTAAGAAATTGAAATGCACCCCTTTGGTCAAAACTAATAAAAAAAATAAAAAATATGTATATAGAGACATACTGTAGTACATTGAAGTAAATAATGAAGATTAAAAAACGAATTACAAACAAAAAATTCAAAAAAAATAACTAAAAGCAGTCTTTTTCTCACAATGTGTCGACTTTTTTCTTATAAAATTGGGAACAATTTTTCTCATATTCTTTCTGTTTCTGTAATATTGCAACATTTTCTCGTAAAAGTATTACTACTCTGGTCAACATATGAAATAACAAGTGTGTGTAAAAATGTGAAGTGCTCCCCCTCCGGTCAACATATGAAATAACAAGTGTGTGTAAGAAATTGAAATGCACCCCTTTGGTCAAAACTAATAAAAAAATAAAAAAATATGTATATAGAGACATACTATAATACATTGAAGTAAATAATGAAGATTAAAAAACGAATTACAAACAAAAAACTCAAAAAAATAACTAAAAGCAGTCTTTTTCTCACGATGTGTCGACTTTTTTCTTATAAAATTGGGAACAATTTCTCATATTCTTTCTGTTTCTGTAACATTGCAACATTTTCTCGTAAAATTATTACTACTCTGGTCAACATATGAAATAACAAGTGTGTGTAAAAATGTGAAGTGCTCCGACTCTGGTCAACATATGAAATAACAAGTGTGTGTAAAAATGTGAAGTGCTCCGACTCTGGTCAACATATGAAATAACAAGTGTGTGTAAGAAATTGAAATGCACCCCTTTGGTCAAAACTAATAAAAAAAAATAAAAAATATGTATATAGAGACATACTGTAATACATTGAAGTAAATAATGAAGATTAAAAACGAATTACAAACAAAAAATTCAAAAAAATAACTAAAAGCAGTATTTTTCTCAAAATGTGTCGACTTTTTTCTTATAAAATTGGGAACAATTTCTCATATTCTTTCTGTTTCTGTAATATTGCAACATTTTCTCGTAAAATTATTACTACTCTGGTCAACATATGAAATAACAAGTGTGTGTAAAAATGTGAAGTGCTCCCCCTCAGGTCAACATATGAAATAACAAGTGTGTGTAAGAAATTGAAATGCACCCCTTTGGTCAAAACTAATAAAAAAAATAAAAAATATGTATATAGAGACATACTGTAATACATTGAAGTAAATAATGAAGATTAAAAAACGAATTACAAACAAAAAACTCAAAAAAATAACTAAAAGCAGTCTTTTTCTCACAATGTGTCGACTTTTTTCTTATAAAATTGGGAACAATTTCTCATATTCTTTCTGTTTCTGTAACATTGCAACATTTTCTCGTAAAATTATTACTACTCTGGTCAACATATGAAATAACAAGTGTGTGTAAAAATGTGAAGTGCTCCCCCTCTGGTCAACATATGAAATAACAAGTGTGTGTAAGAAAGAGAAATGCGCCCTCTTTGGCCAAAATTTATTAAATAATATTAATAGTTAATAATAGTTTCTGTAATATTGCAATATTTTCTCCTAAAATTATTACATTTTTATGTCAAATTATTACATTTTCATGCAAAATGGTGACATTTGTCATATAAAATTCTGACTTTTATCACAACATTGCCAATATTTTTTGTTGTTCTTCTAAAATAGTGACATTTTTTGGAGTAAAATTATGACTTTTGTCATCATTTTGCCAAGTAAAATTCCGATTATTATTATAATATCGCCAACATTTTTAAAGTTTTCCCATACAATGGTGACTTTTGTTGAGTAAAATTATGACTGTTTTCATAAAATTGCCAACATTTTAAGCTTTTCTTGTAAAACGGTGACTGTTATTGAGTAAAATTCCAACTTTTATCATAACATTGCAGTTTTTCTGGTAAATTTGGGAACAATTTCTCATATTCATTCTGTTTCTGTAATATTGCAATATTTTCTCGTAGAATATGACTTTTTTTTAATGTAAAATTATTACTTTTTCATGCAAAATGGTGACATTTGTCATATAAAATTCTGCCTTTTATCACAATATTGCCAATTTCTTTGCGGTTCTTGTAAAATAGTGAATTTTTTAAAACTTTTGTCATCATTTTGCCAAGTAAAATTCCAATTATTATTATAATATTGCCAAATTGTTAAAGTTTTCTTATAACATTGTGACTTTTGTCGAGTAAAATTACGACTCTTCATAAAATTGCCAACATTTTAAGCTTTCCTTGTAAAATTCCAACTTTTATCATAATATTGCACACATGTTTAGTTTTTCTTGTAACATTTTGACTTGCGTCGAGTAAAATGACGACTTTTATTATAACATTGTCAAAATTCTACGTTTTTCTTGTGAAATTGTAACCTTTTCCTTGTGAAATTGCGACTGTTATCGAGTAAAATTCCAACTTTTATCATAATATTGCACAAATGTTCAGTTTTTCTCGTAAAATTTTGACTTGTGTCGAGTAAAATGAGGACTTTTATTATAACACTGCCAAAATTCTACGTTTTTCTTGTGAAATTGTGACCTTTTTCTTGTGAAATTCCAACTCATTTTTCACAACAAGCTTTTTTTTATATGTGCATAGTATGTATATATTATTAATGTTGTAAATACACTTCTTTATATATCTAGAAAGGCTGGTCCTAAAGAGGGAGGCTTTTTTCTCACGTCTCCAGAAGGTAAGAAATACACAAATGTGTGTGTGTGTGTGTGTGTGTGTGTGTGTGTG
>NC_084744.1:62810499-62815499 GCF_033978785.1 Entelurus aequoreus | reverse complement strand
ACCCGACTGTGCCCCAGAACCAACCTCCGGGTTGATGATTTTAGCTTGTCCTTTTTCATTGTCCCATTTAAAGCAGCAGTTCCATTGGCAGCAAAACAGACCCAGAGCATAATACTACCACCACCATGCTTGACGGTAGGATTGGTGTTCCTGGGATTAAAGGCCTCACCTTTTCTCTTCCAAACATGCTGGGTATTGTGGCCAAACACCTCCATTTTTGTTTCATCAAATCGGGATTTTTTCTACGTGTCAAAAAGTTGGAAATTTTTCTTGTCAAAAAGTCTGGAATTTTTTTGTCCAAAAATCTGGATTTTTTTTGGTCAAAAAGTTGGACATTTTTCTTGTCAAAAAGTCTGGATTTTTTTCTACGTGTCAAAAAATCGGGGTTTTTTTTTGTCAAAAAGTGTGAAATTTTTCTTGTCAAAGTCTGAATTTTTTTTGTTAAAAAAATCTGGATTTTTTAAGTGTCAAAAAATCTGTTTTTTTTTTTCTTACAAAGTTGAAAAATTTTCTTCTCAAAAAGTCTGGATTTTTTTGGTCAAAAAATCTGAATTTTTTTCTAAGTGTCAAAAAATTAGGATTTTTTCTAAGTGTCAAAAAATCTGGATTTTTTTAAGTGTCAAAAAAATCGGGATTTTTTCTAAGTGTCATAAAATCGGGATTTTTTCCAAGTGTCAAAAAATCTGGATTTTTTGGTTAAAAAGTCAGAAATGTTTTCTTGTCAAAAAGTCTGGCTTTTTTTTGTCAAAAAGTTTAACATTTTTCTTGTCAAAAAATTGGAAATTGTTCTTGTCAAAAAGTCTGGATTTTTTTGGTCAAAAATCTGGAATTTTTTCTAAATGTCAAAAAATCTGGATTTTTTCCAAGTGTCAAAAAATCTGGATTTTTTCCTAGTGTCAAAAAATCTGGATTTTATTTTGGTCAAAAACTCAAAAAAAATTTCTTGTCAAAAAGTCTGGATTTTTTTGGTCAAAAAGTTTAACATTTTTCTTGTCAAAAAGTTGGAAATTGTTCTTGTCAAAAAGTCTGGATTTTTTTGGTCAAATATCTGGAATTTTTTCTAAATGTCAAAAAATCTGGATTTTTTCCAAGTGTCAAAAAATCTGGATTTTTTCCTAGTGTCAAAAAATCTGGATTTTATTTTGGTCAAAAACTCAAAAAATTTTCTTGTCAAAAAGTCTGGATTTTTTTGGTCAAAAAATCAGGATTTTTTTCAAAGTGTAAAAAAATCGGGGGAAATTTGTCTTGTCAAAGTCTGGATTTTTTTTGTTAAAAAATCTGGATTTTTTTTGGTTAAAAAATCTGGATTTTTTCTAAGTGTCAAAAAATCGGGATTTATTTGTCAAAAAGTTGGAAATTTTGGCCATCTGACCACAGAACTTTCCTCCAGAAGGTCTTATATGTCTTATATGTGAGGTCAGATGAAACAAAAATGGAGGTGTTTGGCCACAATACCCAGCAATATGTTTGGAGGAGAAAAGGTGAGGCCTTTAATCCCAGGAACACCAAGCCTACCGCCAAGCATGGTGGTGGTAGTAAAATTGAGCTCATTGGAAACTCAAGACAGCCGTGACATTATGTCCTTCACAAGTGTATGTAAACTTTTGACCACGACTGTATTTACCATGAATCTGTTCCAGACACCAACAAATATGAAAACTATTAACACATACTTTAAATTCCGGACTACTTTCTTCCTACACTTTGAACCCTGCGGCTTATAAAAAGGTGTGGCTTATTTATGGATTTTTCCTTCACAGTTTTCATAAAACACATTCAACGACACTGAAATGGTGTGTTAATCTTTGTGCTAGGGCGCCGTCTTCTGGACGAGTTCAGGTGTTGTTACGTCCTCCGGCCGTCCATAGCGTTTCTACTCGTGAGGATTCTTCAATTCATCACTCCAAGCAACGTTTGTAAGTTTTATAATATAACTAAAACTATTCATACTTACGAAACCGTCCAAAGTGTGATGTCTGTAGGAGTGTTTTCATGCATATTTGTATGTGCATTAGCTAATATGCTAACACAATTATGAGTGAGTGTTATTAACTTACATTTGTTTTGGTACTGTTTCAGTTTCAATGTCACCGTGGAGTTCTTGAGTCTGTTTAGCTGATTGGAGAGCTAGCTTGCACAGCTAGCGGGTCCATGACAGTGACTTCTGTTTTGTTTGATCAGCCGTTTTACTGCCTTGAAACAGACACCGTTTGGAAACAATTAAGGTACGTAAATAAACATTTACTGTTTAAAAAACAAATTTCACAACGTATATATCTGCGGCTTATAGTCCGGTGCGGCTAATTTACGGAAAATATTTTTTCTTTTGAAACGTAGTGGGTGCGGCTAATATACCGGTACTTTTTTGTAGTCTAGAAAATACGGTAATCTTCCACCAAATGGTGGGGGTGAAACATGTTATTTTGCAGACTAACAGATACTACATTGCTTCATTTGGAAACAATTAAGGTATGTAAATAAACATTTACAGACTATTTCTGTGTAAATAACTCATTTCACAACGTTTATGTCTGCGGCTTATAGTCCGGTGCAGCTAATTTACGGAAAATATTTTTTTCTTTTGAAATGTAGTGTGTGCGGCTAATATACCGGTACTTTTTTTGTAGTCTGGAAAATATGGTAATCTTCCACCAAATGGGGGGAAAAAAACATGTTATTTTGTAGACTAACAGATACTACATTGCTCCGGTGCGGCTAATTTGCGGAAAATATTATTTTCTTTTAAATGTAGTTTTCTTGTCAAAAAGTCTGGATTTTTTTGGTCAAAAAATCTGGATTTTTTGTAAGTGTCAAAAAATCTGGATTTTTTTCCAAATGTCAAAAAATCTGCTTTTTTTTTGGTCAAAAAGGCTGACATTTTTCTTGTCAAAAAGTCAGGATTTTTTTTGTCAAAAAATCAGGATTTTTTTCTAAATGTCAAGAAATCTGGATTTTTTTTGGTCAAAAAGTTGGGATTTTTTTGTCAAAAAATCGGGATTTTTTCTAAGTGTCAAAAAAATCAGGATTTTTTCTAAGTGTCAAAAAAATCAGGATTTTTTTCTAAGTGTCAAAAAATCTGCTTTTTTTTTTTGGTCAAAAAGTCTGAAATTTTTCTTGTCAAAAAGTTGGGATTTTTTTGTCAAAAAATCGGGATTTTTTCTAAGTGTCAAAAAATGGGGATTTTTTCCAAGTGTCAAAAAATCGGGATTTTTTCTAAGTGTCAAAAAATCGGGATTTTTTCTAAGTGTCAAAAAATCGGTATTTTTTCTAAGTGTCAAAAAATCGGGATTTTTTCTAAGTGTCAAAAAATCAGGATTTTTTAAGTGTCAAAAAATCACTATTTTTTAAGTGTAAAAAAATCAGGATTTTTTTCTAAGTGTCAAAAAATCAGGATTTTTTTCTAAATGTCAAAAAATCGGGATTTTTTTGTCAGTCGGGATTTCTCAAAAGTGTTAAAAAATCGGGATTTTTTCGTCAAAAAGTCGGAAATTTTTCTTGTCAAAAAGTCTGGAATTTTTTTTGTCAAAAAATCGGGATTTTTTCTAAGTGTCAAAAAATCAGGAATTTTTATAAGTGTCAAAAAATCTGGATTTTTTTGGTCAAAAAGTCGGAATTTTTTCTTGTCAAAGTCTGGTGTTTTTTTTGTTAAAAAATCAGGATTTTTTTCTAAGTGTCAAAAAATGTGCGGCTAATATACCGGTGCTTTTTTTTTTGTAGTCTGGGAAGTACGGTAATATTCCACCAAATGGGGGGAAAAACATGTTATGATGCAGACTAACAGATACTACATTGCTTCATTTGGAAACAATTAAGGTATGTAAATAAACATTTACAGACTATTGCTGTGTAAATAACTCATTTAACAACGTTTATATCTGCGGCTTATAGTCCGGTGCGGCTAATTTACGCAAAATTAGCCACACAGTCTACACGTTATTTTGTAGACTAACAGATACTACTTTTTTTTTTTTTTATTGGGTGCGGCTTATATACTGGTGCACTCTATAGTCCGGAAAGTACGGTATAATACGGTACAATAAGTCAATCGTTCCCTGCAGACTTTCACCGCCAACTGGTCTCACACATCCTCTTAACTAGCAGCAAATATCACAAAAAGGGAAATGTTTCATCCTCACAATCACGTGTGTATCAGCGTGCCAACATTCCTACCATTTGTTGCCTTGAACAAAGGTCTCCATTCCAAATGACTTTTGCCTGGTAAACACAGCCACAGTGCTGGTGTGTTTTAGCTCCCTGCACACCCGCTGGCATGATTCATAACCATCTGCAGCCTTGTGACATAAAGGCGATAGGACCAGCAGCGAGTACAAGTCGCACTTTTATTCTTTTCCATCTGTCTTGCTTAAAAAACAAGGGGGTTGTGAATAAATAAATAAAGTGTTGGGTGCTGAGGGAGGCTGGATGGATGGTGCTACTCCAGTCAGGTGTATTATTGTAGAGCGGCCTTACACCTGGCCCCAGGACAACGTATGTATTATTGTAGAGCGGCCTTACACCTGGCCCCAGGACAACGTATGTATTATTGTAGAGCGAAATTTTTCTTGTCAAAAAGTCTGGATGTTTTTGGTCCAAAAATCTGGATTTTTTCTAAGTGTCAAAAAATCAGGATATTTTTAGTCAAAAAGTCGGAAATTTTTCTTGTCAAAAAATCAGAATTGTTCTAAGTGTCAAAAAATCAGGATTTTTTTCTAAATGTCAAGAAATCTGTATTTTTTTTGGTCAAAAAGTCGGAAATTTTTCTTGTCAAAAAGTTGGGATTTTTTTGTCAAAAAATCTGGATTTTTTCTAAGTGGCAAAAAAATCGGGATTTTTTCTAAGTGTCAAAAAATCAAGATTTTTTCTAAGTGTCAAAAAATCAGGATTTTTTTACAAGTATCAAAAAATCGGGATTTTTTACAAGTGTCAAAAAATGGGGATTTTTTACAAGTGTCAAAAAAATCGGGATTTTTTACAAGTGTCAAAAAATGGGGATTTTTTTC
>NC_084744.1:62785499-62805499 GCF_033978785.1 Entelurus aequoreus | reverse complement strand
ACGGTACCCATTCCCGGTAAATGGGAATCAACGGTATCAATTTCCGTACCTTTGTGTGTTATAAAATATTGTTTTTGAAAAGAAAATCTATATTCTTTATTGCAGCGTTTAAAATCTGCTGATTATGATAACTGCTGTCCCTAAAAAAGTGACCACAGAACTAGGGATGATGTTCGAAACCGGTTCTCCCGGTTGTTCGATAAGAAAAGAACCGTTCGATAAGAAAAGAACCGATTCCATGAACTCAAATCCCTTTTTGAGAACCGGTTCCCGTTATCGAGGCCACTTTAGTAAAGAAAAAGAGTAGGTTCTTTATTCGAATCCCTGGGAACGAATCCCGTCCCACAAGAAATGCCCTGTGGGACGTCACAGGAAATGACGTTGAATATGAAAACTTCATTTACTCTCTTGAGACTAAATTTCCCAATTTTCTACTACGGAATTTGCTTGTGCAGGAAACTGCCTTCTGACTGTCAAGCCCGACGATACATTTAGGAATGGGTACCGTTCACATTTGAACCGATACGGTACCCATTCCCGGTAAATGGGAATCAACAGTATCAATTTCCGTACCTTTGTGTGTTATAAAATATTGTTTTTGAAAAGAAAATCTATATTCTTTATTGCAGCGTTTAAAATCGGCTGATTATGATAACTGCTGTCCCTAAAAAAGTGACCACAGAACTAGGGATGATGTTCGAAACCGGTTCTCCCGGTTGTTCGATAAGAAAAGAACCAATTCCATGGACTCAAATCCCTTTTTGAGAACCGTTTCCGGTTATCGAGGCCACTTTAGTAAAGAAAAAGAGTAGGTTCTTTATTCGAATCCCTGGGAACGAATCCCGTCCCACAAGAAATGCCCTGTGGGACGTCACAGGAAATGACGTTGAATATGAAAACTTCATTTACTCTCTTGAGACTAAATTTCCCAATTTTCTACTACGGAATTTGCTTGTGCAGGAAACTGCCTTCTGACTGTCAAGCCCGACGATACATTTAGGAATGGGTACCGTTCACATTTGAACCGATACGGTACCCATTCCCGGTAAATGGGAATCAACAGTATCAATTTCCGTACCTTTGTGTGTATTAAAATATTGTTTTTGAAAAGAAAATCTATATTCTTTATTGCAGCGTTTAAAATCGGCTGATTATGATAACTGCTGTCCCTAAAAAAGTGACCACAGAACTAGGGATGATGTTCGAAACCGGTTCTCCCGGTTGTTCGATAAGAAAAGAACCGTTCGATAAGAAAAGAACCGAATCCATGGACTCGAATCCCTTTTTGAGAACCGGTTCCCGTTATCGAGGCCACTATAGTAAAGAAAAAGAGTAGGTTCTTTATTCGAATCCCTGGGAACGAATCCCATCCCACAAGAAATGCCCTGTGGCACGTCACAGGAAATGACGTTGAATATGAAAACTTCATTTACTCTCTTCTGAGACTTAATTTCCCAATTTTCTACTACGGGATTTGCTTGCGCAGGAAACTGCCTTCTGACTGTCAAGCCCGTCGATACGTTTAGGAATGGGTACCGTTCACATTTGAACCGATACGGTACCCATTCCCGGTAAATGGGAATCAACGGTATCAATTTCCGTACCTTTGTGTGTTATAAAATATTGTTTTTGAAAAGAAAATCTATATTCTTTATTGCAGCGTTTAAAATCTGCTGATTATGATAACTGCTGTCCCTAAAAAAGTGACCACAGAACTAGGGATGATGTTCGAAACCGGTTCTCCCGGTTGTTCGATAAGAAAAGAACCGTTCGATAAGAAAAGAACCGATTCCATGAACTCAAATCCCTTTTTGAGAACCGGTTCCCATTATCGAGGCCACTTTAGTAAAGAAAAAGAGTAGGTTCTTTATTCGAATCCCTGGGAACGAATCCCGTCCCACAAGAAATGCCCTGTGGCACGTCACAGGAAATGACGTTGAATATGAAAACTTCATTTACTCTCTTTTGAGACTAAATTTCCCAATTTTCTACTACGGAATTTGCTTGTGCAGGAAACTGCCTTCTGACTTTCAAGCCCGACGATACATTTAGGAGTGGGTACCGTTCACATTTAAACCGATACGGTACCCATTCCCGGTAAATGGGAATCAACAGTATCAATTTCCGTACCTTTGTGTGTTATAAAATATTGTTTTTGAAAAGAAAATCTATATTCTTTATTGCAGTGTTTAAAATCGGCTGATTATGATAACTGCTGTCCCTAAAAAAGTGACCACAGAACTAGGGATGATGTTCGAAACCGGTTCTCCCGGTTGTTCGATAAGAAAAGAACCGATTCCATGGACTCGAATCCCTTTTTGAGAACCGGTTCCCGTTATCGAGGCGACTATGGTAAAGAAAAAGAGTAGGTTCTTTATTCGAATCCCTGGGAACGAATCCCATCCCACAAGAAATGCCCTGTGGCACGTCACAGGAAATGACGTTGAATATGAAAACTTCATTTACTCTCTTTTGAGACTAAATTTCCCAATTTTCTACTACGGAATTTGCTTCTGCAGGAAACTGCCTTCTGACTGTCAGGCCCGACGATACATTTAGGAGTGGGTACCGTTCACATTTGAACCGATACGGTACCCATTCCCGGTAAATGGGAATCAACAGTATCAATTTCCGTACCTTTGTGTGTTATAAAATATTGTTTTTGAAAAGAAAATCTATATTTTTTATTGCAGCGTTTAAAATCGGCTGATTATGATAACTGCTGTCCCTAAAAAAGTGACCACAGAACTAGGGATGATGTTCGAAACCGGTTCTCCCGGTTGTTCGATAAGAAAAGAACCGATTCCATGGACTCGAATCCCTTTTTGAGAACCGGTTCCCGTTATCGAGGCGACTATGGTAAAGAAAAAGAGTAGGTTCTTTATTCGAATCCCTGGGAATGAATCCCGTCCCACAAGAAATGCCCTGTGGGACGTCACAGGAAATGACGTTGAATATGAAAACTTCATTTACTCTCTTGAGACTAAATTTCCCAATTTTCTACTACGGAATTTGCTTGTGCAGGAAACTGCCTTCTGACTGTCAAGCCCGACGATACATTTAGGAGTGGGTACCGTTCACATTTGAACCGATACGGTACCCATTCCCGGTAAACGGGAATCAACAGTATCAACTTCCGTACCTTTGTGTGTTATAAAATATTGTTTTTGAAAAGAAAATCTATATTCTTTATTGCAGCGTTTAAAATCGGCTGATTATGATAACTGCTGTCCCTAAAAAAGTGACCACAGAACTAGGGATGATGTTCGAAACCGGTTCTCCCGGTTGTTCGATGAGAAAAGAACCGTTCGATAAGAAAAGAACCGATTCCATGAACTCAAATCCCTTTTTGAGAACCGGTTCCCGTTATCGAGGCCACTTTAGTAAAGAAAAAGAGTAGGTTCTTTATTTGAATCCCTGGGAACGAATCCCGTCCCACAAGAAATGCCCTGTGGGACGTGACAGGAAATGACGTTGAATATGAAAACTTAATTTACTCTCTTTTGAGACTAAATTTCCCAATTTTCTACTACGGAATTTGCAGCGTTTAAAATCGGCTGATTATGATAACTGCTGTCCCTAAAAAAGTGACCACAGAACTAGGGATGATGTTCGAAACCGGTTCTTCCGGTTGTTCGATAAGAAAAGAACCGATTCCATGGACTCAAATCCCTTTTTGAGAACCGGTTCCCGTTATCGAGGCCACTATAGTAAAGAAAAAGAGTAGGTTCTTTATTCGAATCCCTGGGAACGAATCCCGTCCCACAAGAAATGCCCTGTGGGACATCACAGGAAATGACACAAGGAACGCCATTTCCTGTTATGTCACACAAGCAGCAAAAATAATGGACCGGAAAAAACGCCTCAAGGCATGGCTATTTACCTATAGTGATCACAGAGTGTTCTGTATATATTTGTTTTTCTGAAAAATCCCACTTAATATACTTTGGGTAACAACAGTCAATATTTATTTATTTATTTATTTTTAATGTTTTATCAAATAAAAGTGAGCTTTTGTTAAACCAAATATTGTGTTTTTTTCCCATATACAACAACCTATCTGGATTCCTTAAGAGAATCGATAAGGAATCGGTTCGATAAGAGGATTCGATAATGGGCTTGAACTCGATCATTTCTTATCAAACATCATCCCTACACAGAACTTTCCTCCAGAAGGTCTTATCTTTGTCCATGTGATGTCGGATGAAACAAAAATGGAGCTGTTTGGCCACAATACCCAGCAATATGTTTGGTGGAGAAAAGGTGAGGCCTTTAATCCCAGGAACACCAAACCTACCGTCAAGCATGGTGGTGTCAAAAAGTTGGCAATTTTTCTTGTCAAAAAGTCTGGAATTTTTTTGTCCAAAAATATGGATTTTTTTCAGAGTGTCAAAAAATCGGGATATTTTGGGTCAAAAAGTCGGGATTTTTTTTGTCAAAAAGTTGGAAATTTTTCTTGTCAAAAAGTCTGGAATTTTTTTGTCCAAAAATCTGGATTTTTTTCTAAGTGTCAAAAAATCGGGATATTTTTGGTCAAAAAATCAGGATTTTTTTTGTCAAAAAGTTGGACACTTTTCTTGTCAAAAAGTCTGGATTTTTTCTACGTGTCAAAAAATCTAAGTTTTTTTTGTCAAAAATTCGGAAATTTTTCTTGACAAAAAATCTGGATTTTTTTTTTAAGTGTCAAAAAATCTAGATTTTGTTTGTCAAAAAGTTGGAAATTTTTCTTGTCAAAAAGTCTGAATTTTTTTGGTCAAAAAATCAGGATTTTTTTGTAAGTGTCAAAAAATCAGGATTTTTTTGTAAGTGTCAAAAAATCAGGATTTTTTTGTAAGTGTCAAAAAATCAGGATTTTTTTGTAAGTGTCAAAAAATCAGGATTTTTTTGTAAGTGTCAAAAAATCAGGATTTTTTTGTAAGTGTCAAAAAATCAGGATTTTTTTGTAAGTGTCAAAAAATCAGGATTTTTTGTAAGTGTCAACAAATGTGGATTTTTTCTAAGTGTCAAAACGTCGGAAATTTTTCTTGTCAAAATGTCGGAAATTTTTCTTGGCAAAAAGTCTGGATTTTTTTGGTCAAAAAATCGAGATTTTTTCTAAGTGTCAAAAAATCTGGATTTTTTTGGTCAAAAAATCTGGATTTTTTTTGTCAAAAAATCAGGATTTTTTTCGTCAAAAAAATCTGGATTTTTTTTGTCAAAAAATCGGGAATTTTTAAAAGTGTAAAAAATGTGGATTTTTGTAAGTGTCAAAAAATCTGGATTTATTTGTCAAAACGTCGGAAATTTTGGTCATCTGACCACAGAACTTTCCTCCAGAAGGTCTTATATGTCTTATATGTGATGTCAGATGAAACAAAAATGGAGCTGTTTGGCCACAATACCCAGCAATATGTTTGGCGGACAAAAGGTGAGGCCTTTAATCCCAGGAACACCACACCTACCGTCAAGCATGATGGTGGTAGTATTATGCTCTGGGCCTGTTTTGCTGCCAATAAAACTGCTGCTTTAAATGAAAAGGGAGGATTACCTCCAAATTGTTCAGGACAAGCTAAAATCATCAGCCCGGAGGTTGGGTCTTGGGCGCAGTTGGGTGTTCCAACAGGACAATGACCCCAAACACACGTCAGAAGTGGTAAAGGAATGCCTAAATCAGGCTGGAATGAAGGTTTTAGAATGACCTTCCCAAAGTCCTGACTTGAACGTGTGGACAATGCTGAAGAAACAAGTGAGGGCCGTCTTGTTTCCATGTCAAGACTTAGCGCCAATAAGATTAGCAAGGATGGTCATACAACTGTGAGAAATATTGGAGTTGAGCTACTACTAGAACACTTTCTATGCGTTCTCGCCCATTCTGCTCGTCCCCCGAAGAGTCTGTGCTCGTTGAAACGATCGTTCACCGCCACCCGAACGACGTCCTACCAACAGCCATCACCGCATTACCGACCATAAATAAGGATATCGAGGAAAAACAAACCGAACACAAATAGACCGCCGTGAATTACACTTACCTCCTTCTCGACTATTCTTTTGGGGGTGCTAGAGAACGCCCTGCTCGCTGTGAATTACAGAAATGAGGCCATTATAGAGCGATAAACATGTTTCCCAGGGAGGACCACCGAGACTTTCAGAGGATGATTAGCATCCAGTGTGTCTTTTCTCCGCCTCAACTTGTGATGAACTAACAATGTGTTGGTAAACATTACATTCCACAAGGAGATTATTGACATGAATCAGGGAAGACTATTAATTACAATTCAGACTTTACAAATAACATTGTTTTGGTCATAATCCCTATTTTGTCTCTCCACTTAGTCCGGTTTCTTTGTTCTGTTGTCAGTATTTTGTGTGATACAATTAGATATTGTTCGTATTTCAATTTTTGTGCGCATTTGCTAACACATTTTCAGTGTCTTTTTGGTAGCTTCGTTGCTCCTAGTCCGGGTAAAACCAGAATTTTGCTTCTTGCATTGGATCTTATACAGTATGTGTGAATGACCAAGTATTCAAACATACACTATAAGTATTCAAACATACACTATAATGCCATTGTGGAGAATGCATATATGTTCAAGAGTAGGGATGATGTTTGATAAGAAATTATCGAGTTCGAGCCCATTATCGAATCCTCTTATTCCTTATCGAGTCTCTTATCGAATCCAGATAGGTTGTTGTATATGGAAAAAAACACACAATATTTGGTTTAATAAAAGCTCACTTTTATTTTGTAAGAAAAAACTGAAATAAAATAAATAAATAAATATTGACTGTTACCCCCCTAAAAAAATAAAAAATATTGACTGTTGTTACCCAAAGTATATTAAGTGGGATTTTTCAGAGAAACAAATATATACAGTAACACAAAAACAACCTGTCTCTGTGATCACTATAGGTGTATAAATAATAATATAGTGTTAAATAAAATCGGTCCCTTGGCTACAAAACTGAAAATAATACAGCTCTCCAAAAAGTGCACTTCTGCTGCTATTGGAACATACTAACTACACACACAGGCAGACAGCTAACAAACAATCCAAGACGTCTAATAAAGTTCCACAGCAGATTCATCCATTTAGGCTCTCTATTGTTGTTGATCTTGCTTTGTCTTTTCCTATCTTTACTTTTGTCTTGCACTGGACTGTTATTTTGTATTGTTTTAAACTGAAATACACACAATGACAAATGTATAAGCTATGTGATTCAATTAACATACTGACTGGACTCTCTCACTATTATGTTAGATCCACTATGGACAGGACTCTCACACTATTATGTTAGATCCACTCTAGACTGGACTCTCACACTATTATGTTAGATCCACAATGGACTGGACTCTCTCACTATTATGTTAGATCCACTATGGACTGGACTCTCACACTATTATGTTAGATCCACTATGAACTGGACTCTCACACTATGTTAGATCCACTATGGACTGGACTCTCTCACTATTATGTTAGATCCACTATGGACTGGACTCTCACACTATTATGTTAGATCCACTATGGACTGGACTCTCACACTAATAACTAGATCCACCATGGACTGGACTCTCACACTATTATGTTAGATCCACTATGGACTGGACTCTCACACTATTATGTTAGATCCACTATGGACTGGAATCTCACTATTATGTTAGATCCACTATGGACTGGACTCTCACACTATTATGTTAGATCCACTATGGACTGGACTCTCACTATTATGTTAGATCCACTCTGGACTGGACTCTCACACTATTATGTTAGATCCACTCTGGACTGGACTCTCACTATTATGTTAGATCCACTATGGACTGGACTCTCACACTATTAACTAGATCCACTATGGACTGGACTCTCACACTATTATGTTAGATCCACTATGGACTGGACTCTCACACTATTATGTTAGATCCACTATGGACTGGTCTCTCTCACTATTATGTTAGATCCACTATGGACTGGACTCTCACACTATTATGTTAGATCCACTATGGACTGGACTCTCACACTATTATGTTAGATCCACTATGGACTGGACTCTGACACTATTAACTCGATCCACTATGGACTGGACTCTCACACTATTATGTTAGATCCACTATGGACTGGTCTCTCTCACTATTATGTTAGATCCACTATGGACTGGACTCTCACACTATTATGTTAGATCCACTATGGACTGGACTCTCACACTATTATGTTAGATCCACTATGGACTGGACTCTGACACTATTAACTCGATCCACTATGGACTGGACTCTCACACTATTATGTTAGATCCACTATGGACTGGACTCTGACACTATTAACTCGATCCACTATGGACTGGACTCTCACACTATTAACTCGATCCACTATGGACTGGACTCTCACACAAGTAACTAGATCCACTCGACATCCATGGCACCGGTCACCCGGGGGGAGCTTTCTCATTGTACCCCATTGGGGTGGAGTTTTTTCTTGCCCGGGTGTGGGATCTGAGCCGAGGATATCGTTGTGGCTTAAGCAGCCCTTTGAGACACTTGTGATTAAGGGCTGTATAAATCAACTTTGATTGATGATTGATGAACCCACATAAACAAAGCGGGTTGTAGGTCAGTGAGGTGAGGTGGACTTTGTAGAGAATACAGTTCTTTGTCCCAACTCCGTCTTCCCTGTAATCGAGTACCAATCAGTCCAGTGCATAAAATATCCGGCCGATGAATTGAACAAACTTTTATTAAAAGGTCATTTTCTTTTTTTTCAATAGGGCTGCTTAAAAGTAAACTATAACGAGGACAATTTCCTGTTGACACAGTATGGAGACTTTAATGAAGTCCAAACTTTTCGGTGCCACCATCATCAGTCCGAGGCTCTCAAACGTGTCTTGCCATCATGTCCTCCCTCCTTTTCTCCTTTTGCAAGACTGCCTTGTTAGCCGGCTGCTTCTAGTCGTCACTCCCAGAACCCGTCACTCTTGTTTGTGTGTGCGGGTTCAGTGGGTGTTCGGCAGAAACCACTTTGCCTCCCCATCGTCAACACAACATCTCTCCATAGTTTGGGGGTCTAATGAGCGATAAACGCGGCGCGACCGCTAACGACGCGTTCGTGTGCCGCCATCTAGATTAAATGTGGCCATGTTTTACGCCGCTGAGGTGCTAGTTAGCGGTGGGGGTGTGTCTCGGAGGAGCCGGTTTTGATACAACCCATGCCTGATGTGAGGCACGAGAGGTTGCGGGGTCAGGCCAATTACCTCCTTCTTGAGAGATGTGTGCTCTTTGATTCCACGGATTCCAAAGGGTGGCTGGGTTCCAACAGTTCTGGTCAGGGTGTCGGGGGGGTTAGTGAGCACCGATTAAGGAGGTGTTAATTAAAGCATGTTGTTTGGACCGGCTGGGGGAGAAGGGGGGCGCAGTCGATGGCACATGGCATCAAGTATTTACAGTATGTGGATCTTCATTGTTTGCAAATGTGGACAGTCAACGGAATTACCGTATTTTTCGGGCCATAGGGCGCACTGCCGATGAGCGGGTCTCTTCGGGTCTTTTTCCATATATAAGGCGCACCGGATTATAAGGCGCATTATCTCGGGATCTTTCTGTGTGGAGTCTGTATGCTCTCCCCGTGACTGCGTGGGTTACCTCCGGGTACTCCGGCTTCCTCCCACCTCCAAAGACATGCACCTGGGGATAGGCCCCTCCCACGTCCAAAGACATGCACCTGGGGATAGGCCCCTCCCACCTCCAAAGAAATGCACCTGGGGATAGGTTGATTGTCCCCAGTGTGTGAATGTTGTCTGTCTATCTGTGTTGGCCCTGCGATGAGGTGGCGACTTGTCCAGGGTGTACCCCGCCTTCCGCCCGAATGCAGCTGAGATAGGCTCCAGCACCCCCCGCGACCCTGAACGGAACAAGCAGTAGAAAATGGATGGAAGGATGGATGGATCTACATGGTTTGCAAATGTGGACAGTCAACGGAATTACCGTATTTTTCGCACCGTAGGGCGCACTGCCGATGAGCGGGTCTCTTCGGGTCTTTTTCCATATGTAAGGCGCACAGGATTATAAGGCGCATTAAAGGGGCAGCACGGTGGAAGAGGGGTTAGTACGTCTGCCTCACAATACGAAGGTCCTGGGTTCGATCCTGCGCTCGGGATCTTTCTGTGTGGAGTCTGCATGTTCTGCCCCTGACTGCGTGGGTTTCCTCCGGGTACTCCGGCTTCCTCCCACCTCCAAAGACATGCACCTGGGATAGGTTGATTGGCAACACTAAACTGGCCCTAGTGTGTGAATGGGGCACATAGGAGGACCCACAAAACCCCCGTTCTAAAATAACTTCATTGGCTGCCAGTTTCCTACATTTCCTGGTTCTAGCCTTGAGAGCTTTGCATGGTCAGGCTACTTCCTGGCTCCGTGATCTGATCCAGCCTTACACCGCCACTCAGGCTCTGAGGTCCGTGGACCAGAATCTGCTGAAGGGTTCCACGGACTCGTGTTCGGACTAGAGTTGACCACACGCTTTGGAACGATCTTCCACCCTCGTTGTGCTCAATTGACTCTGTTGACACCTCGAAAAACAATCGTAAGACTCATTTATTTGTTCAGGCTTTTAATGACCTTCTCTTGAGCTGCAATGATTGTTATGTTGTCTTTTATGTTGTTTTTATATTGTTTCTTCAGACTGTCTTTTTATATGAAGTGTACTTTCTAATATTTTTACCGTGTTACGAAGCTTACTTACTTAGATGGTATGGCAGAAAACGGAGCAGTGCCCCTAGTGGCTGGCAGCTTCGGGCTAGATGCCCGCCCCCTCCCCTCCTTGTTGCAAGTCTCGAGTTGTATGTTGTAATGTGTATATGGACTCTGGCATTATCATGACTGTATATAATAACTTCACCCACTCAGCGTCCATAGCAACCGGTCACCCAGGAGGGGGTCCTCAAATCTGCGGCCCCTTCCCAAGGTTTGTTCGGGCTTTTAGAGTTTTTCCTTGCCCGGATGTTGTTGTGTTTTGTGAAGCCCTTTGAGGCAGTTGTGATTAATGGCTATAACAGATAAAGTGTGGTTGATGATTGATACTGGCTGCCACGTGGCAAGGTCGAACAAGGACGGTGGCAAGGAATAACATGCTTGTTGACGACGTTTAATCAGTGTCAGGTTGTGACGTTGGTTTGACCATTGAATTTTGGTCATTTACCAACTAATACAACGTTGAAACAACATGCTTTTTGACGATGTTTAATCAATGTTGGGTTCTAACGTTGATCATTGAATTTTGGTCGTCTCCCAAACAATATTTTATAACACAAATACAACGTTGAAACAACATGCTTTTTGATGACGTTTAATCAGTGTTGGTTTGATCATTAAATTTTGGTCATTTCTCCACCATTATTCTACAACTCAAACCCAACGTTGAACAACATACTTTTTAACAACGTTTAATCAATGTCAGGTTGTGACGTTAATTTGACCATTGAATTTTGGTCATTTCCCAACCAATATTCTACAACTCAAACCTAGCATTGAAACAACATGCTTTTTGATGACGTTTATTCAATGTTGGGTTCTTGACCATTGAATTTTGGTCATTTCCCAACCAATATTCTACAACACAAACACAACGTTGAAACAACATGCTTTTTGACGACGTTTAATCAATGTTGGGTTCTTGATCATTGAATTTTAGTCATTTCCCAACCAATATTCTACAACTCAAACCTAACGTTAAAACAACATGATTTTTGACGACGTTTAATCAGTGTTGGTTTGATCATTGAAATTTGGTCATTTCCCAACCAATATTCTACAACATGCTTTTTGACGATGTTTAATCAATGGCGGGTTGTGACGTTAATTCTGACCATTGAAATTTGGTCATTTTTTAACCTTTATTCTACAACACAAATACAACGTTGAAACAACATGCTTTTTGATGACATTTAATCAATGTTGGTTTGATCATTGAATTTTGGTCATTTCCCAACCAATATTCAACAACACAAATACAACGTTGAAACAACATGCTTTTTGATGACATTTAATCAATGTTGGTTTGATCATTGAATTTTGGTCATTTCCCAACCAATATTCAACAACACAAATACAACATTGAAACAACATGCTTTTTGACCACGTTTAATCAATGTCGGGTTCTAACGTTGATTTGACCACTGAAATTTGGTCATTTCCCAACCAATACAACGTTGAAACAACATGCTTTTTGACGACGTTTAATCAATGTTGGGTTCTTGACCATTGAATTTTGGTCATTTCCCAACCAATATTCTACAACACAAATACAACGTTGGGACAACATGCTTTTTGACGACGTTTAATCAATGTTGGGTTCTGACGTTGAGTTGACCATTGAATTTTGGTCATTTTCGAACCAATATTCTACAACACAAATACAACGTTGAAACAACATGCTTTTTGACGACGTTTAATCAATGTTGGTTGATCATTGAATTTTGGTCATTTCCCAACCAATATTCAACAACACAAATACAACGTTGAAACAACATGCTTTTTGACGATGTTTAATCAATGTTCGGTTCTGACATTGATTTGACCATTGAATTTAGGTCATTCCTAACAAATATTCTACAACTGAAACCTAACGTTGAAACAACATACTTTTTGTTGACGTTTAATCAGTTTTAGGTTAATACGTTGGTTTGACCTTTGAATTGTGGTCATTTTCCAGCCAATATTCTACAACACAAACACAACGTACGTTCAGATGTTGGTTTGACCATTGAATTATGGTCATTTTTCCAACCAATATTCTACAACACAAATACAACGTTGAAACAACATGCCTTTTGACCACGTTTAATCAATGTCAGGTTGTGACGTTGATTTTATCATTGAATTTTGGTCATTTCCCAACCAATACAACATTGAAACAACATGCTTTTTGACGATGTTTAATCAATGTTGGGTTCTAACTTTGATTTGACCTTTGAATTTTGGTCGTCTCCCAAACAATATTTTATAACACAAATACAACGTTGAAACAACATGCTTTTTGACGACGTTTAATCAATGTTTGGTTTTGATGTTGATTAGACATTGAAATTTGGTCATTTCCCAACCAATATTCAACAACACAAATACAACATTGAAACAACATGCTTTTTGACGACGTTTAATCAATGTTGGGTTCTTGATCATTGAATTTTGGTCATTTCCCAACCAATATTCAACAACACAAATACAACGTTGAAACAACATGCTTTTTGACGACGTTTATTCAAAGTCAGGTTCTGACGTTGATTTGACCATTGAATTTTGGTCATTTCCCAACCAATATTCTACAACACAAATACAACATTGAAACAACATGCTTTTTGACGACGTTTAATCAATGTTGGGTTCTTGATCACTGAATTTTGGTCATTTCCCAACCAATATTCTACAACATGCTTTTTGACGAGGTTTAATCAATGGCAGGTTGTGACGTTAATTCTGACCATTGAAATTTGGTCATTTTTTAACCTTTATTCTACAACACAAATACAACGTTGAAACAACATGCTTTTTGACGACGTTTAATCAGTGTTGGTTTGATCATTGAATTTTGGTCATTTCCCAACCAATATTCTGCAACTCAAACCTAACGTTAAAACAACATGCTTTTTGACAACGTTTAATCAATGTCAGGTTGTGACGTTAATTTGACCATTGAATTTTGGTCATTTCCCAACCAATATTCTACAACTTAAACCTAGCATTGAAACAACATGCTTTTTGACCACGTTTATTCAATGTTGGGTTCTTGACCATTGAATTTTGGTAATTTCCCAACCAATATTCTACAACTCAAACCTAGGATTGAAACAACATGCTTTTTGACGACGTTTAATCAATGTTGGGTTCTTGACCATTGAATTTTGGTCATTTCCCAACCAATATTCTACAACACAAATACAACGTTGAAACAACATGCTTTTTGACGACGTTTAATCAATGTTGGGTTCTGATGTTGATTTGACCATTGAATTTTGGTCATTTTTCCAACCAATATTCTACAACACAAATACAACGTTGAAACAACATGCTTTTTGACAACGTTTAATCAATGTTGGGTTTTGATGTAATTGACCAATTGAAATGTGGTCATTACCCAACCAATATTCTACAACACAAAACTAATATTGAAACAACATGCTTTTTGACGACGTTTAATCAATGTTGGGTTCTGACGTTGATTTGACCATTGAATTTAGGTCTTTCCTAACAAATATTCTACAACTCAAACCTAACGTTGAAACAACATGCTTTTTGACGACGTTTAATCAGTTTTAGGTTAATGCGTTGGTTTGACCATTGAATTTTGGTCATTTCCCAACCAATATTCTACAACACAAATACAACGTTGAAACAACATGCTTTTTGACGACGTTTTATCAATGTCGGGTTCTAACGTTGATTTGACCATTGAAATTTGGTCATTTCCCTACCAATATTCTACAACTCAAACCTAGCATTGAAACAACATGCTTTTTGATGACGTTTATTCAATGTTGGGTTCTTGACCATTGAATTTTGGTCATTTCCCAACCAATATTCTACAACACAAATCCAACGTTGAAACAACATGCTTTTTGATGACGTTTATTCAATGTTGGGTTCTTGACCATTGAATTTTGGTCATTTCCCAACCAATATTCTACAACACAAATCCAACGTTGAAACAACATGCTTTTTGATGACGTTTATTCAATGTTGGGTTCTTGATCATTGAATTTTAGTCATTTCCCAACCAATATTCTACAACACAAATACAACGTTGAAACAACATGCTTTTTGACGACGTTTAATCAATGTTGGGTTCTGACGTTGATTTTTTCATTGCAAATTGGTCATTTGTAGTAGAAATGACATGACAATGTAGCAGAGTAGATGTCAGAGTAGGTCTTGTTTGTATTCCAGAAGGTAGTATTGTTTAGAGGTGTTCATACTTCAGCTGTGTTAGAATATAAAGTAAGACGCATGTTGATGTGGTGGATATAAAGTCAATGACAGCAGGAATGAAGCGTCAACAAGGTGAAAGTAAGTGGAGAGTGTGACAGGAGGTGAGTGTTGAGAGGCAGGTTGTGAGTGGAATGGAGAGATGAAGTGGTGAAGTGGTGAGATGAAGTGGTGAAGTGGCGTCACACCGGAGGAGACAACATGCAGAGATCAGGGAAGGTTAGAAAGAAAGACTGAAGCTACTTTACAGAGGAAGAAGAAGAAGAAGAACATTCCAATCTGGATTGTTGTTGTTGCTGGTCTCTATTGACTTATTTTTACTTACTGACTTTACTTTGTAATCTTTTCATTTTAGCATGAGCACACCTTTAGTCTATTTTATTTGAGGAGTGTAAAAATGGAGAAAATAACCGTTAAAATAAGATACTTCCGTTAGAAAATACTGTTTAAAGAACATCCCGAGGATGCTTGATTCAGGAACTGGACGTTGAATAATGCTCGTTTTCAGAATAAAATGCCTATTTCTATTCTAAAAGTCCTGCTGACTTTTAGAATAAACACGTCTTAATTCAAATTAACGAGCTGTCATATGTAACTTGGCACTTGAAACATGCTAACATTAGCACGCTAACTTTTTATTTATTTATTTATTTTTAGCCAATTTTGCATCCAAACACCTCAGAGTCATATGTAACTTGGCACTTGAGACATGCTAACATTAGCGTGCTAACTTTTTATTTATTTATTTATTTTTAGCCAATTTTGCATCCAAACACCTTAGAGTCATATGTAACTTGGCACTTGAGACATGCTAACATTAGCGTGCTAACTCTTTTTTCTTTTTTAGCCAATTTTGCATCCAAACACCTTAGAGTCATATGTAACTTGGCACTTGAGACATGCTAACATTAGCGTGCTAACTTTTTATTTATTTATTTATTTTTAGCCAATTTTGCATCCAAACACCTTAGTCATATGTAACTTGGCACTTGAGACATGCTAACATTAGCGTGCTAACTTTTTATTTATTTATTTATTTTTAGCCAATTTTGCATCCAAACACCTTAGAGTCATATGTAACTTGGCACTTGAGACATGCTAACATTAGCGTGCTAACTCTTTTTTCTTTTTTAGCCAATTTTGCATCCAAACACCTTAGAGTCATATGTAACTTGGCACTTGAAACATGCTAAAATTAGCATGCTAATTTTTATTTTATATTTTATCCAATTTTGCATCCAAACACCTTAGTCATATGTAACTTGGCACTTGAAACATGCTAACATTAGCGTGCTAACTTTTTATTTATTTATTTTTTTTACCAATTTTGCATCCAAACACCTTAGAGTCATATGTAACTTGGCACTTGAAACATGCTAACATTAGCGTGCTAACTTTTTATTTATTTATTTTTTTTTAACCAATTTTGCATCCAAACACCTTAGAGTCATATGTAACTTGGCACTTGAAACATGCTAACATTAGCGTGCTAACTCTTTTTTCTTTTTTAGCCAATTTTGCATCCAAACACCTTAGAGTCATATGTAACTTGGCACTTGAAACACGCTAAAATTGGCATGCTAATTTTTATTTTATTTTTTATCCAATTTTGCATCCAAACACCTTAGTTATATGTAACTTGGCACTTGAAACATGCTAACATTAGCGTGCTAACTTTTTATTTATTTATTTTTTTTTACCAATTTTGCATCCAAACACCTTAGAGTCATATGTAACTTGGCACTTGAAACATGCTAACATTAGCGTGCTAACTTTTTATTTATTTATTTTTTTACCAATTTTGCATCCAAACACCTTAGAGTCATATGTAACTTGGCACTTGAAACATGCTAACATTAGCGTGCTAAGTCTTTTTTCTTTTTTAGCCAATTTTGCATCCAAACACCTTAGAGTCATATGTAACTTGGCACTTGAAACATGCTAAAATTAGCGTGCTAATTTTTATTTTATTTTTTATCCAATTTTGCATCCAAACACCTTAGTCATATGTAACTTGGCACTTGAAACATGCTAACATTAGCGTGCTACCTTTTTATTTATTTTTTTACCAATTTTGCATCCAAACACCTTAGAGTCATATGTAACTTGGCACTTGAAACATGCTAACATTAGCATGCTAACTTTAAATTATTTTATTTTTTTAATCGAATTTTGCATCCTAACACCTTAGTCACTTGAAACATGCTAACATTAGCATGCTAACTTTATTGTAATTTTTTTTAATCCAATTTTGCATGCAAACACCTTAGAGTCATATGTAACTTGGCACTTGAAACATGCTAACATTAGCGTGCTAACTTTTTATTTATTTATTTTTTGCCAATTTTAGCATCCAAACACCTTAGAGTCATATGTAACTTGGCACTTGAAACATGCTAACATTAGCGTGCTAACTTTTTTTTTTTAATCCAATTTTGCATCCTAGCACCTTAGTCACTTAAAACATGCTAACATTAGCATGCTAACTTTATTGTATTTTTTTTTTTTAAACAATTTTGCATCCAAACACCTTAGTCATATGTAACTTGGCACTTGAAACATGCTAAAATTAGCGTGCTAATTTTTTTTTTTTTTTTTTTAATCCAATTTTGCATGCAAACACATTAGAGTCATATGTACGGTAACTTGGCACTTGAAACATGCTAACATTAGCGTGCTAAATTTTTATTTATTTATTTTTTACCAATTTTGCATCCAAACACCTTAGTCATATGTAACTTGGCACTTGAAACATGCTAAAATTAGCGTGCTAATTTTTTTTTTTTTTTTTTAATCCAATTTTGCATGCAAACACATTAGAGTCATATGTACGGTAACTTGGCACTTGAAACATGCTAACACTAGCGTGCTAAATTTTTATTTATTTATTTTTTACCAATTTTGCATCCAAACACCTTAGAGTCATATGTAACTTGGCACTTGAAACATGCTAACATTAGCGTGCTAACTTTAAATTATAACATTTTTTTTTATCGAATTTTGCATCCTAACACCTTAGTCACTTGAAACATGCTAACATTAGCATTCTAACTTTATTGTAATTTTTTTTTTAATCCAATTTTGCATGCAAACACCTTAGAGTCATATGTAACTTGGCACTTGAAACATGCTAACATTAGCGTGCTAACTTTAAAAAAAAATTATCCAATTTTGCAACCTAACACCTTAGTCACTTGAAACATGCTAACATTAGCATGCTAACTTTATTGTAATTTTTTTTTTTAAACAATTTTGCATCCAAACACCTTAAAGTCATATGTAACTTGGCACTTGAAACATGCTAAAATTATTATGCTAATTTTTTATTTGTATTTTTTTTAAATCCAATTTTGCATCCAAACACCTTAGAGTCATATGTAACTTGGCACTTGAAACATGCTAACATTAGCGTGCTAATTTTTATTTTTTATCCAATTTTGCATCCTAACACCTTAGTCACTTGAAACATGCTAACATTAGCGTGCTAATTTTTATTTTTTATCCAATTTTGCATCCTAACACCTTAGTCACTTGAAACATGCTAACATTAGCGTGCTAAATTTATTGTAATTTTTTTTTTGTAAACAATTTTGCATCCAAACACCTTAGAGTTTATGTAAGTTGGCACTTGAAACATGCTAACATTAGTGTGCTAACCTGTTTTTTTTTTAGCCAATTTTGCATCCAAACACCTTAGAGTCATATGTAACTTGGCACTTGAAACATGCTAACATTAGCATGCTAACTTTATATTTTTATTTTATTTTTTTAACCAATTTTGCATGCAAACACCTTAGAGTCATATGTAACTTGGCACTTGAAACATGCTAACATTAGTGTGTTAACTTTTTATTTATTTATTTTTTTACCAATTTTGCATCCAAACACCTTAGAGTCATATGTAACTTATAAATAAATAAATGATAAATGGGTTATACTTGTATAGCGCTTTTCTACCTTCAAGGTACTCAAAGCGCTTTGACAGTATTTCCACATTCACACACACATTCACACACACATTCACACACACATTCACACACACATTCACACACTGATGGAGGGAGCTGCCATGCAAGGCGCTAACCAGCAGCCATCAGAGGCAAAGGGTGAAGTGTCTTGCCCAAGGACACAACGGACGTGACTAGGAAGGTGGGAATTGAACCCCAGTAACCAGCAACCCTCCGATTGCTGGCACAGCCACTCTACCAACTTCGCCACGCCGTCTTTTAAAATGACTATGTCGCAGGCTGACGCATATCTTCGTTGACAGAAATGTTGAAATGTTATATTTATTCTACACATTTTTACAACATTGGAAAACATTAGTAAAACTCAGAGGGTAAAATAACTCCTGGAAATTACTGTCTTAGAATGGCCAAAGGTATTTATATCATTCACACGTGAATAATGCTGTATAATAGACTGTTCTTATATTATTCACATGTAAAAAATACCTACGTTTTTATTGTTTATTGTGAGCGAACTGTGGTGCTGAATTTCCCCCAGGGATCAATAAAGTACTTTCTATTCTATTCTATTCTATAGATGTGTGTGTCCAAGTCAAAAAATATATTTTTCACCCCATTTTTTTTCCATTTCCATACATTTTTGAAAAAGCTCCATGGAGTCACCAGGGCACCGCTCAAGAGCCGCATGTGGCTCAAGAGCCGCGGGCTGCTGACCCCCGGTACAGGTGAATTGAAAGCAGGAACAATAATGGAAGAGTGGAACGTGTCCAAATTCTGCCCCATCTTCAAAACCAAGGGAGATTGACTGGAGAGCAAGAATTACAGGGGAATTTCTCTCTCTAAGCCATGATGGAACGTTTTTTTTTAAACAAATACAACAAAGAAGACTAAGAGTCCAGATAGGGAGCATCCGGTCAGAGAGCTAGTGTGGCTTCAGACCAGGGAAAGGCACAAATGACGAGGTTTCAGTTTTGATACGAGGGGTGTAACGATTTGTTTTAACAATGATTGATTGGAATCATAATTTGAAGTTGCCGATACGATTTAGGGACAATATTAGTTTTTTTTAAAAGATGATATGATTTGAAACG
>NC_084744.1:62717999-62777999 GCF_033978785.1 Entelurus aequoreus | reverse complement strand
TATTATTGCACCCTTGTAAGTTTGCACATTGGTACAGTCTGCCAAAAGTATGAGAGAGAGAGAGAGAGAGAGAGAGAGAGAGAGAGAGAGAGAGAGAGAGAGAGAGAGAGAGAGAGACCTTGAAACATGCTAATATTAGCAGGCTAACTTTTTTTTAGCCAATTTTGCATCCAAACACCTTAGAGTCATATGTAACTCGGCACTTGAAACATGCTAACATTAGCAAGCTAACTTTTTTTTTTTTTTTTAGGCAATTTTGCATCCAAAGGCCTTAGAGTCTTATGTATCTTGGCACTTGAAAAATGCTCACATTAGCATGCTAACTTTTTATTTATTTTTATTTTTAGCCAATTTTGCACATAGAGTCATATGTAACTCTGCACTTGAAACATGCTAACATTAGCATGCTAACTTTTTTTTTTTTTTTTGCCAATTAGGCATCCAAACACCTTCGTCTCATGTAACTTGGCTATATAATCTCCCACGTCACACCAGACTGTATCTGGCGGCACACTAGCGGTGGTGCCTGACAGAATTGCTATTGTGACATCCAGTGGACACATCTAGAACAGCACTTTCTTGCATTCAAAAAAAAATAAAAAATCAGCTCATTTTTATACCCGGCAAACTCATAAAACCTGCACTATTTCACGTTGACACCCGTGCTACAAGGTTGGGGGGGGAACAAAAAACCTGTCTCAGGTCAGCGTCCAAAAAGAAGGTGCAGAGTGAGGTTAACCTGAAGGTCACCTGCAGTGTCCCACAATGACAGCACCACACAGCTAATGCACCTCGGCGGTGTTGTACCACGTCTCACATGTCAGGCAAGGACACACACACACACACACACACACACACACACACACACACACACACACACACACACACACACACACACACACACACACACATTTCTGTGGGGACCTGGTTTGGGGAACCTTGGAGACTCCAGCTTTTGTTTACCGGCAGCCCACGGCGGATATTATTCCTGCTTTTGTGTGGCGAGGTAGTCGTCGGGGAGGAGGAGGAGGAGGAGATAAATAAGAGTGATAAGTCTTGTCTTGTCAGAGGGGCTGAGTGACGTACGACTGCTGCTGGTCCTGAAATATGCATGTGCTCCTCCAGCAGCCAGAGGAGAGGAGTTAATTTAGGCCTCTCGCCATGCTCGGGGTAATTAAAAGAGAAGATCGATAGCCCCCCCCCAACCCCCCCGTGACTGATAACAACCACCACACACACACACACACACACACACACACACACACACACACACACACACACACCACACACACACACACACACACACACACACACACACACACACACACACACACACACACACACACCACACACACACACACACACACACACACACACACACACACACACGTGTATTTCTGACCTTCTGGAGACGTGAGAAAAAGGCCTCCCTCTTTAGGACCAGCCTTTCTAGATATATAAAGAAGTGTATTTACAACATTAATAATATATACATACTATGCACATATAAAAAAAGCTTGTGAAAAATGAGTTGGAATTTCACAAGAAAAAGGTCACAATTTCACAAGAAAAACGTGGAATGTTGGCAGTGTTATAATAAAAGTCATCATTTTACTCGACGCAAGTCAAAATTTGACAAGAAAAACTGAACATTTGTGCAATATTATGATAAAAGTTGGAATTTTACTCAATAAGTCGCAATTTTACAAGAAAAGCTTAAAATGTTGGCAATTTTATGTACGTAATTTTACTCGACAAAAGTCACAATTTTATGAAAAAACTTTGTCATTTTGGCATTTTTGTAATAATATTCAGAATTTTACTTGGCAAAATGATGACAAAAGTCATAATATTGCTAAAAAAATGTCACTATTTTACAAGAACCGCCAAAAAAATTGGCTATATTGTGATAAAAGTCAGAATTTGATATGACAAATGTCACCATTTTGCATTACAAAGTAATAATTTTACATAAAAATGTCATAATTTTACGAGAAAATATTGCAATATTACAGAAACAGAAAGAATATGAGAAATTGTTCCCAATTTGACCAGAAAAACTGAACATTTGTGCAATATTATGATAAAAGTTGGAATTTGACTCAATAACAGTCGCAGTTTTACAAGAAAAGCTTAAAATGTTGTCAATTTTAGGAAAAGAGTCGTAATTTTACTCAACAAAAGTCACATTTTTATAACAAAACTTTGAAATTTTGGCAATATTATAATAATAATCGGAATTCTACTTTGCAAAATTATGACAATAGCTAAAAAAATGTCACTATTTTACAAGAACAACAAAAAAATTGGCAAAATTGTGATACAAGTCATAATTTTATATGACAAATGTCACCATTTTGCATTAAAAAGTAATAATTTTACAAAAAAAATATTGTAATTTTACGAGAAAATATTGCAATATTACAGAAACAGAAAGAATATGAGAAATTGTTCCCAATTTTACCAGAAAAACTGAACATTTGTGCAATATTATGATCAAAGTTGGAATTTTACTCAAAAAGTCACAATTTTACAAGAAAAGCTTAAAATGTTGGCAATTTTATGAAAAGAGTCATAATTTTACTCGACAAAAGTCACAATTTTATGAAAAAACTGTAATTTTGGCATTTTTATAATAATATTCTGAATTTTACTTGGCAAAATGATGACAAAAGTCATAATATTGCTAAAAAAATGTCAACATTTTACAAGAACCGCCAAAAAATTGACAATATTGTGATAAAAGTCAGAATTTGATATGACAAATGTCACCATTGTGCCTTAAAAAGTAATAATTTTACATAAAAAAGTCATAATTTCACGAGAAAATATTGCAATATTACAGAAACAGAAAGAATATGAGAAATTGTTCCCAATTTTACCAGAAAAACTGAACATTTGTGCAATATTATGATAAAAGTTGGAATTTTACTCAAAAAGTCACAATTTTACAAGAAAAGCTTAAAATGTTGGCAATTTTATGAAAAGAGTCATAATTTTACTTGACAAAAGTCACAATTTTATGAAAAAACTGTAATTTTGGCATTTTTATAATAATATTCTGAATTTTACTTGGCAAAATGATGACAAAAGTCATAATATTGCTAAAAAAATGTCACTATTTTACAAGAACCGCCAAAAAAATTGGCTATATTGTGATAAAAGTCAGAATTTGATATGACAAATGTCACCATTTTGCATTACAAAGTAATAATTTTACATAAAAATGTCATAATTTTACGAGAAAATATTGCAATATTACAGAAACAGAAAGAATATGAGAAATTGTTCCCAATTTGACCAGAAAAACTGAACATTTGTGCAATATTATGATAAAAGTTGGAATTTTACTCAAAAAGTCACAATTTTACAAGAAAAGCTTAAAATGTTGGCAATTTTATGAAAAGAGTCATAATTTTACTCGACAAAAGTCACAATTTTATGAAAAAACTGTAATTTTGGCATTTTTATAATAATATTCTGAATTTTACTTGGCAAAATGATGACAAAAGTCATAATATTGCTAAAAAAATGTCACTATTTTACAAGAACCGCCAAAAAAATTGGCTATATTGTGATAAAAGTCAGAATTTGATATGACAAATGTCACCATTTTGCATTACAAAGTAATAATTTTACATAAAAATGTCATAATTTTACGAGAAAATATTGCAATATTACAGAAACAGAAAGAATATGAGAAATTGTTCCCAATTTGACCAGAAAAACTGAACATTTGTGCAATATTATGATCAAAGTTGGAATTTTACTCAATAAGTCGCAATTTTACAAGAAAAGCTTAAAATGTTGGCAATTTTATGAAAAGAGTCGTAATTTTACTCGACAAAAGTCGCAATTTTATAAGAAAACTTTACAATTTTGGCAATATTGTAATAATAAACTGAATTTTGCTTGACAAAATTATGACAAAAAATGTTACTCAAAAACCGTCACTATTTTACAAGAACTAAAAAAAAATTGATTTATTTCGATAAAAGTCCAAATTTTTTATGACAAATGTCACCAGTAAAAAGTAATAATTTTACATGAAAACATTATAATTTTAGGAGAAAATATTGCAATGTTACAGAAACAGAAATAATATGAGAAATTGTTCCCAATTTTATGAGAAAAAAGTCGACACATTGTGAGAAAAAGACTGACTTAAGTTATTTTTTTTGTTTTGTTTTGAATTTTTTGTTCGTAATTGTTTTTTTTAATCTTCATTTACTTCAAGTTAATACAGTATGTCTCAATATACATATTTTTATAATTTTTTAAAATACATTTTGGCCCAAGATGGCAAATTTCAATTTCTTACACACACTTGTTATTTCATATGCTAACAGTCATTTTTTACGAGAAAATATTGCAATATTACACTATTTTACGAAAAGAAAAAAAAACTTTGACTTAATGTGATAAAAGTCAGAATTTCATGTGACAAATGTCACCATTTTGCATTAAAAAGCAATAATTTTACATGAAAAAGTAATAATTCTACGAGAAAACATCGCAATATTACAGAAACAGAAAGAATATGAGAAGAAAAATGTCACAATTTCACAAGAAAAACTTAGAATTTTGGCAGTTTTATAATAAAAGTCTTCATTTTACTCAACTCAAGTCAAAATTTTACAAGAAAAACTGAACATTTGTGCAATATTATGATAAAAGTTGGAATTTTACTCAATAACAGTTGCAATTTTACAAAAAAGCTTAAAATTTTGGCAATTTTATGAAAAAAGTCTCAATTTTACTCGACAAAAGTCTCAATTTTATAAAAAAAAACTTTAAAATGTTGGTAATATTATAATAATAATCTGAATTTTGCTTGGCAAAATGATGACAAAAGTCATCATTTTACTCAAAAACTGTCACTATTTTACAAGAACACAAAAAAAATTGAATTATTTTGATAAAAGTCCAAATTTTATATATGACAAATGTCACCATTTTGCTTTAAAAGTCAGAATTGTACATAAAAAAGTCATAATTTTACGAGAAAATAATGCAATATTGCAGAAACAGAACATTTGTGCAATATTATGATAAAAGTTGGAATTTTACTCAATAACAGTCAAAATTTTACAAGAAAAGCTTCAAATGTTGGCAATTTTATGAAAAGAGTCGTAATTTTACTCGACAAAAGTCGCAATTTTATAAGAAAACTTTACAATTTTGGCAATATTGTAATAATAAACTGAATTTTGCTTGGCAAAATTATGACAAAAAAATGTTACTCAAAAACTGTCACTATTTTACAAGAACTAAAAAAAAATTGAATTATTTCGATAAAAGTCCACATTTTTTATGACAAATGTCACCAGTAAAAAGTAATAATTTTACATGAAAACATTATAATTTTAGGAGAAAATATTGCAATGTTACAGAAACAGAAATAATATGAGAAATTGTTCCCAATTTTATGAGAAAAAAGTCGACACATTGTGAGAAAAAGACTGACTTAAGTTATTTTTTTTGTTTTGTTTTGAATTTTTTGTTCGTAATTGTTTTTTTTAATCTTCATTTACTTCAAGTTATTACAGTATGTCTCAATATACATATTTTTATAATTTTTTAAAATACATTTTGGCCCAAGATGGCAAATTTCAATTTCTTACACACACTTGTTATTTCATATGCTAACAGTCATTTTTTACGAGAAAATATTGCAATATTACACTATTTTACGAAAAGAAAAAAAAACTTTGACTTAATGTGATAAAAGTCAGAATTTCATGTGACAAATGTCACCATTTTGCATTAAAAAGCAATAATTTTACATGAAAAAGTAATAATTCTACGAGAAAACATCGCAATATTACAGAAACAGAAAGAATATGAGAAGAAAAATGTCACAATTTCACAAGAAAAACGTAGAATTTTGGCAGTTTTATAATAAAAGTCTTCATTTTACTCAACTCAAGTCAAAATTTTACAAGAAAAACTGAACATTTGTGCAATATTATGATAAAAGTTGGAATTTTACTCAATAACAGTTGCAATTTTACAAAAAAGCTTAAAATTTTGGCAATTTTATGAAAAAAGTCTCAATTTTACTCGACAAAAGTCTCAATTTTATAAAAAAAAAACTTTAAAATGTTGGTAATATTATAATAATAATCTGAATTTTGCTTGGCAAAATGATGACAAAAGTCATCATTTTACTCAAAAACTGTCACTATTTTACAAGAACACAAAAAAAATTGAATTATTTTGATAAAAGTCCAAATTTTATATATGACAAATGTCACCATTTTGCTTTAAAAGTCAGAATTGTACATAAAAAAGTCATAATTTTACGAGAAAATAATGCAATATTGCAGAAACAGAACATTTGTGCAATATTATGATAAAAGTTGGAATTTTACTCAATAACAGTCAAAATTTTACAAGAAAAGCTTCAAATGTTGGCAATTTTATGAAAAGAGTCGTAATTTTACTCGACAAAAGTCACAATTTTATAAGAAAACTTTACAATTTTGGCAATATTATAATAATAAACTGAATTTTGCTTGGCAAAATTATGACAAAAATGTTACTCAAAAACTGTCACTATTTTACAAGAACACAAAAAAATTGAATTATTTTAATAAAAGTCCAAATTTTTTATGACAAATGTCACCAGTAAAAAGTAATAATTTTACATGAAAACATTATAATTTTAGGAGAAAATATTGCAATGTTACGGAAACAGAAATAATATGAGAAATTGTTCCCAACTTTATGAGAAAAAAGTCGACACATTGTGAGAAAAAGACTGACTTAAGTTATTTTTGTTGTTTTGTTTTGAATTTTTTGCTCGTAATTGTTTTTATACATATTTTTTTTATTTTTTGAAATACATTTTGGCCAAAGGGGGCAAGTTTCAATTTCTTACACACACTTGTTATTTCATATGCTAACAGTCATTTTTTACGAGAAAATATTGCAATATTACACTATTTTACAAGAACAACAAAAAACTTTGAATTAATGTGATAAAAGTCAGAATTTTATGTGACAAATGTCACCATTTTGCATGAAAAAGTAATAATTTTACGAGAAAACATCGCAATATTACAGAAACTGAAAGAATATGAGAAGAAAAAGGTCACAATTTCACAAGAAAAACGTAGAATTTTGGCAGTGTTATAATAAAAGTCCTCATTTTACTCAACGCAAGTCCGAGTTTTACAAGAAAAACTGAACATGTGTGCAATATTATGATAAAAGTCGGAATTTTACTCAATAACAGTCGCAATTTTACAAGAAAAGCTTTTAAAATGTTGGCAATTTTATAAAGAGTCGTAATTTTGGACTCATATAACTTGGTACTTGATGCACGCTAACTTTTTTTAAGCCAATTTTGCAGCTGAACACCTCAGACTAATCTAACTTAATACTTTTAACGCATGCTAACTGTTAGCATGCTAACATTAGCGTGCTAACTTTTTTTTTCTTTTTGCCAATTTTGCGTCCAAACAACTCAAGACTCATAACTCGGTACTTGACACATGCTAACTTTTTTAAGCCAATTTTGCAGCCGAACGCCACACACTCATATAACTTGGTACTTGATGCACGCTAACTTTTTTTTAAGCCAATTTTGCAGCCGAACACCTCAGACTCATGTAACTTAATACTTAACGCAAGCTAACTGTTAGCATGCTAAAATTAGCGTGCTAATTTTTTTTTATTTTTTTTTTTGCCAATTTTGCATTCAAACATTTTAGTCATATGTAACTTGGCACTTGAACATGCTAACTTTAGCGTGCTAACTTTATTATTATTTTTTGCCAATGTTGCATTCAAACATTTTAGTCATATGTAACTTAGCACTTAAAATATACTAACATTAGCATGCTAACTATTATTTGTAGCCAATTTTGCGTCCGAACAACTCATAACTCGGTACTTGACACATGCTAACTGTTAGCATGCTTATATTAGCATGCTAACTTTTTTTTTTTTTGTCAATTCTGCAGCTGAACGCTTTAGACTTATATAACTTGGTACTTGATACACGCTAACTGTTAGCATGCTTATATTTGCATGCTAACCTTTTTAGCCAATTCTGCAGCCAAACACCTCAGACTAATCTAACTTAATACTTAATGCATGCTAACTGTTAGCATGCTAAAATGTTTTTATTTTTTTTTTGCCAATTGTGCATTCAAACATTTTAGTCATATGTAACTAGGCACTTGAACATGCTAACATTAGCGTGCTAACTTTTTTTTTTTTGCCAATTGTGCATTCAAACATTTTAGTCATAACTCGGACACGTTGACACGTTAACTGTTAGCATGCTAACATCAGTGTGCTAACTTTTTTGTTGTTGTTGTTGCCAATTTTGCATCTGTACCCCTCAGAGTCATATGTAACTTGGCACTTGAACATGCTAACTTTAGCATGCTAACTTTTTAATTTTATTTTATGCCAATTTTGCATTCAAACATTTTAGTCATATGTAACTAGGCACTTGAACATGCTAACTTTAGCGTGCTAACTTTTATTTGTAGCCAATTTTGCGTCCGAACAACACAGACTCATAACTCGCTACTTGACACATGCTAACTTTTAGCATGCTAACATTAACATGCTAAAAAAAAAAATATATATATATTTTTTTGCCAATTTTTTATTCAAACATTTTAGTCATATGTAACTAGGCACTTGAACATGCTAACTTTAGCGTGCTAACTTTTTTTTTTGGCCAATTTTGCATTCAAACATTTTAGTCATAACTCGGACACGTTGACACGTTAACTGTTAGCATGCTAACATCAGTGTGCTAACTTTTTTGTTATTGTTGTTGCCAATTTTGCATCTGTACCCCTCAGAGTCATATGTAACTTGGCACTTGAACATGCTAACTTTAGCATGCTAACTTTTTCATTTTATTTTATGCCAATTTTGCATTCAAACATTTTAGTCATATGTAACTTGGCACTTAAAACATGCTAACATTTGCATGCTAACTTTTATTTGTAGCCAATTTTGTGTCCGAACAACTCGGACTCACAACTCGGTACTTGACACATGCTAACTTTTAGCATGCTAACATTAACATGCTAAAAAAAAAATTTTTTTTTTTTTTTTTGGCCAATTTTTTATTCAAACATTTTAGTCATATGTAACTAGGCACTTGAACATGCTAACTTTAGCGTGCTAACTTTTTTTTGGTGCCAATTTGGCATTCAAACATTTTAGTCATAACTCAGTACTTGACACGTTAACTGTTAGCATGCTAACATCAGTGTGCTAACTTTTTTGTTATTGTTGCCAATTTTGCATCTGCACCCCTCAGAGTCATATGTAACTTGGCACTTGAACATGCTAACTTTAGCGTGCTAACTTTTTCATTTTATTTTATGCCAATTTTGCATTCAAACATTTTAGTCATATGTAACTTGGCACTTAAAACATGCTAACATTTGCATGCTAACTTTTATTTGTAGCCAATTTTGCGTCCGAACAACTCAGACTCATAACTCGGTACTTGACACATGCTAACTTTTAGCATGCTTATATTAGCATGCTAACATTTTTTGGGGTAAATTCTGCAGCCGAACGCCTCAGACTCATATAACTTGGTACTTGATGCACGCTAACTTTTATTTGTAGCCAATTTTGCGTCCGAACAACTCAGACTCATAACTCGGTACTTGACACATGCTAACTTTTAGCATGCTAACTTTTTTGGGGGTAAATTCTGCAGCCGAACGCCTCAGACTCATATAACTTGGTACTTGATGCACGCTAACTTTTATTTGTAGCCAATTTTGCGTCCGAACAACTCAGACTCATACCTCGGTACTTGACACATGCTAACTTTTAGCATGCTTATGTTAGCATGCTAACTTTTTTTGGGGTAAATTCTGCAGCTGAACGCCTCAGACTCATATAACTTGGTACTTGATGCACGCTAACTTTTATTTGTAGCCAATTTTGCGTCCGAACAACTCAGACTCATAACTCGGTACTTGACACATGCTAACTTTTAGCATGCTTACGTTAGCATGCTAACTTTTTTGGGGGTAAATTCTGCAGCTGAACGCCTCAGACTCATATAACTTGGTACTTGATGCACGCTAACTTTTATTTGTAGCCAATTTTGCGTCCGAACAACTCAGACTCATAACTCGGTACTTGACACATGCTAACTTTTAGCATGCTTACGTTAGCATGCTAACTTTTTTGGGGGTAAATTCTGCAGCCGAACGCCTCAGACTCATATAACTTGGTACTTGATGCACGCTAACTTTTATTTGTAGACAATTTTGCGTCCGAACAACTCAGACTCATAACTCGGTACTTGACACATGCTAACTTTTAGCATGCTTATATTAGCATGCTAACTTTTTTGGGGGGTAAATTCTGCAGCCGAATGCCTCAGACTCATATAACTTGGTACTTGATGCACGCTAACTTTTATTTTATGCCAATTTTGCGTCCGAACAACTCAGACTCATAACTCGGTACTTGACACATGCTAACTGTTAGCATGCTAACATTAGCATGCTAACTTTTTTTTGGGTTTTTTTTGTGCCAATTTTGCGTCCTAACAACTCAGACACATAACTCGGTACTTGACACATGCTAACTGTTAGCATGCTAACATTAGCATGCTAATTTATTTATTTATTTTTTTAAATTTTTGCCAATTTTGCGTCCGAACACCTCAGACTCATATAACTTGGTACTTGATGCACGCTAACTTTTATTTGTAGCCAATTTTGCGTCCGAACAACTCAGACTCATAACTCGGTACTTGACACATGCTAACTGTTAGCATGCTAACATTAGCATGCTAACTTTTTTTTTGTTTTTTTTTTGTGCCAATTTTGCGTCCTAACAACTCAGACACATAACTCGGTACTTGACACATGCTAACTGTTAGCATGCTAACATTAGCATGCTAATTTTTTTTTTTTTTTTTTTTAATTTTTGCCAATTTTGCGTCCGAACACCTCAGACTCATATAACTTGGTACTTGATGCACGCTAACTTTTATTTGTAGCCAATTTTGCGTCCGAACAACTCAGACTCATAACTCGGTACTTGACACATGCTAACTGTTAGCATGCTAACATTAGCATGCTAACTTTTTTTTAATTTATTTTTGCCAATTTTGCGTCCGAACAACTCAGACACATAACTCGGTACTTGACACATGCTAACTGTTAGCATGCTAACATTAGCATGCTAATTTTTTTTAATTTTTTTTTGCCAATTTTGCGTCCGAACACCTCAGACTCATATAACTTGGTACTTGATGCACGCTAACTTTTATTTGTAGCCAATTTTGCGTCCGAACATCTCAGACACATAACTCGGTACTTGACACATGCTAACTGTTAGCATGCTAACATTAGCATGCTAACTTTTTTTTTTTTTTTTTTTTTTTGCCAATTTTGCGTCCGAACACCTCAGACTCATATAATTCGCTACTTGAGGCGTGCTAACCCTGCTCGTTATTGCAGTATGTTCTTAAGTCCATCCATCTGAGCGGATCAGGCGACATTAAAGCATTATTCCGACAACAACAAACGTTGCTGTTAGCGTGTATTCTCTGGCCGGATAACGAGGCGGAGCAGATGCGTTGAGCGTGCGCCAGAGGTGGGACCAAGTCATTGCTTTGCAAGTCACAAGTAAGTCTCAAGTCTTTGCCCTCAAGTCTCGAGTCAAGTCCCGAGTCAAGACAGGCAAGTCCCGAGTCAAGTCCAAAGTCAAGACTGGAAAGTCTCAAGTCGAGTCCCAAGTCCTGCATTTTGAGTTTCGAGTCCTTTCAAGTCCTTTTAACCACAGACTAATATTTTTACACAGATTGTGTATGCTTTTAAAACGCTGTATTTATTTATTAAAACAAGTGCATTTGAAATTGCAGGAAAAAAAATAGTGCTGACATTGCAATTCATAATAGCACTATTAACCAGTCATTTTAATAGTTTAAACAATTTTAAACATTTAACTCATTCCTTTACAGAATAAACACATTTGCAAAAACAAACATTAACATACTATTGGTTGTGTTTTATGAAAATAATATTACCACAGAGTGGAGAAGGAGCAAAGATCTTCAATATTTGTATATGAAAATCACAAATAAATCTTCTGGGGGAGGATGACGCCCCTACAGGGGTTTGGTTTACAAACTTTCAGCCCCACCTAAAACAAAATTCACCAGCCGCCACTGATTATGATGCATTCTCATTTTAGGCAAAATATAAGACAATACTTTCTTAACAGTATAATTGTAACCAGGAATAAGTCTTCAAGTAACAATATTCAAATACTAACATTGTTGGGTAAAACAGCATTTGGTTTTATTCTGAATGTAGTGAAATAAATTGGTGGTTTTAGCTGGTATAATAACTTTCAGGTGTTTATATATGTTTAAGTATTTGGCAGACGCTTTTATCCAAAGCGACATACATAAAAAAATACATACATAACAATCACTGTAAACTTGATCATTTAAGGGAAGAATGTAATACAAAATATCAATACAAAGTGTCAAGACCGAATAAACTCTCTGCTGCTGCAGCAACAGAGATACAGTCTATAGGTCCCTAAGATATATAGATATCTAATGTATTCATACATTGTTTATGTAGGATATACGCATGTATATATAACCTAATCATATTGTTTCTTCAATTTAAAAATAGCTTACCGTTTTTTCCCCCTTCTCTGGGATTATATTCCCAGTTTTGATCTCGGACATCTGGTCACTTATAGCGTATAAGAATATTATATTACTGTTAAGCAAACTATGAATAATAAAACTCGCCAAAACATGTGTCCGTTATCATAGCTACACGTATGACAAAAAACCGTGTGAAAATCAGTGGTATTCAGTGAGGTAAAATGAATTAAATGCGCTGACAGTTCATTGCTCCTGACAAATGAATTGCACTGAGTGGAGCGGATCACCACTCCAAGATGGCGGCCCCGCGTCTCGTCTGCGCCAGTAGGCAGTAGCGCTCGATGCTGCGTACCCTTAGAACATGTCTATGGTTATAACGTTAGCAGTGAGTTTACAGCCTCACTGATTTAACTACACAGCAAATAAAAGTCACGTTACTTAGCCAATAAACGTTAGCTTACATTCAAAACTTACCCTTCTTTGTGGAACTTCAAATGTCGAACGAAGTTGGAAGTTGTTGCGTCTCCGTCTGTAATATTCCAACTGCGTGATTTGCATACGCAATTCGTTTTTCGTTGACCAAGTCGTAGTTTTTATACCCGAACGAAACCAACTTTGGCATAATTGTTTCTCACTGCCGCATTGTTTGACAACTCATGTTCATTGGTTGTCCTGCAATTTGATTGGATGAATGCTGTGTGATGAAACCAACGTATAACTAATTTGATTGGCTGTTGTACTGACAGCGCACCAGCTGACACGCAGCACACACGCTGATTGACAGACAGACACGTACAAAATGAAAGATACGGAGCGCTCCCAAATAACTTTTTAAGCTTTGGGTTTTGGGGAAAGTAGCAAGTCATGTCAAGTCAAAAGGCTCAAGTCCAAGTGAAGTCACAAGTCATTGATGTTAAAGTCTAAGTCGAGTTGCAAGTCTCTTTACATTTTGTCAAGTCGAGTCTAAAGTCATCAAATTCATGACTCGAGTCTGACTCGAGTCCAAGTCATGTGACTCGAGTCCACACCTCTGGCGTGCGCCAATCTCTTCCATAAACAGCCACTCTGTCATCAATATTGCGCAGGAATCCATAGCCCGGGACAAGAAGACTAATTAGAGGCCGCACTAAATTATTTAACTCCCTCTGATTTTTATTGATTGGTCAGTTCAGAAGTGCGAGTCGGAGCTGTAAAATTGACTCCGCCGGAAAGAGACACGCTCGTCGGCAGGTTTATGGCTGTCAGCGCGTGGAGGTGATGATGCACTCGCACGGAACACAGAAGAAGCCAGCGGAGAGGAGAGGAGAGGAGAGGAGAGTGCAATCAAAGTGGCGGCGTTAAGCTTCTTAATGAACAAAAGTGCAATTAAACACGCTCTTGTGCTTGATACACAAACTAATTACACACCCCCCCCCTAATGATCACACGTCTTCCTTTGAAGTGGATGCAGATCCAGTTAGCCACCTGCTGCTAATAGCTTAGCTCAAGCGTGATTTAACACACACACACACGCACGCACGCACGCACACACACACACACACACACACACACACGCACACACACACACACACATTTTTGTAGCTCGTACATTCTGGAGACGTGAGAAAAAAGCCTCCCTCTTTAGGACCAGCCTTTCTAGATATATAAAGAAGTGTATGTACAACATTAATAATATATACATACTATGCACATATTAAAAATGAGTTGGAATTTCACAAGAAAATCGTAGAATGTTGACAGTATTATAATAAAAGTCCTCATTTTACTCAACGCAAGTCAAAATGTCACAAGAAAAACTGAACATTTGTGCAATATTATGATAAAAGTTGGAATTTTACTCAATAACAGTCGCAGTTTTACAAGAAAAGCTTAAAATGTTGGCAAATTTATGAAATGAGTCGCTATTTTACTCGACAAAAGTCACAATTTTATAAGAAAATTTGAAATGTTGTCAATATTATAATAATAATCAGAATTTTACTTGGCAAAATGATGACAAAAGTCATAATTTTGCTAAAAAAATATCAATATTCTATAAGAACAACAAAAAAATTGGCAATATTGTGATAAAAGTCAGAATTTTATATGACAAATGTCACCATTGTGCCTTAAAAAATTATAATTTTACATAAAAAAGTAATAATTTTACGAGAAAATATTGCAATATTACAGAAACAGAAAGAATGTGAGAAATTGTTCCAAATGTTACCAGAAAAATTAAACATTTGTGCAATATTATTATAAAAGTTGGTATTTTACTCAATAAGTCGCAATTTTACAAGAAAAGCTTAAAATGTTGGCAATTTTATGAAAAGAGTCCTAATTTTACTTGACAAAAGTCACAATTTTATAAGAAAATATTATAATAATAATAATCTGAATTTTACTTGGCAAAATGATGACAAAAGTCATAATTTTGCTTAAAAAAAAGTCACTATTTTATAAGATAACAAAGATAACAAAAAAATTGGCAATATTGTAAAATAAAAGTCAGAATTTTATATGACAAATGTCACCATTTTGCATGAAAAAGTAATAATTTTACATAAAAAGTAATCATTTTACGAGAAAATATTGCAATATTACAGAAACAGAAAGAATATGAGAAATTGTTCCCAATTTTACCAGGAAAAACTGAACATTTGTGCAATATTATGATCAAAGTTGGAATTTTACTAAATAAGTCACAATTTTACAAGAAAAGCTTAAAATGTTAGCAATTTTATGAAAAGAGTCGTAATTTTACTCGACAAAAGTCTCAATTTTATAAGAAAACTTTGTAATTTTGGCATTTTTATAATAATAATCGGAATTTTACTTGGCAAAATGATGACAAAAGTCATAATTTTGCTAAAAAAATTTCACTATTTTACCAGAACTGCTAAAAAATTGACAATATTGTGATAAAAGTCAGAATTTTATATGATAAATGTCACCATTTTGCCTTAAAAAGTAATAATTTTACATAAGAAAATATTGCAATATTACAGAAACAGAAAGAATATGAGAAATTGTTCCCAATTTTACCAGAAAAACTGAACATTTGTGCAATATTATGATAAAAGGTGGAATTTTACTCAATAACAGTCGCAAATGTGCTTAAAATTTTAATTTCCACTCGGGGATTAATAAAATATTTCTGATTCTGATTCTGAATTTTAGAAGAAAAGCTTAAAATGTTGGCAATTTTATGAAAATAATCGTAATTTTACTCGACAAAAGTCTCAATTTTATAAGAAAACTTTAAAATGTTGGTAATATTATAATAATAATCGGAATTTTACTTAGCAAAATTATGACAGTAGCTAAAAAAATTTCACTATTTTACAAGAACAACAAAAAATTTGGTAATATTGTGATAAAAGTCATTATTCTATATGACAAACGTCACCATTTTGCATTAAAAAGTCATAATTTTACAATTTTTTTTTATAATTTTCCGAGAAAATATTGCAATATTACAGAAACAGAATGAATATGTGAAATTGTTCCCAATTTTATAATAAAAACCGAACATTTGTGCAATATTATGATAAAAGTTGGAATTTTACTCAATAACAGTCGCAATTTTACAAGAAAAGCTTAAAATGTTGGCAATTTTATGAAAAGAGTCGTCATTTTACTCGACAAAAGTCACAATTTTATAAGAAAACTTTAAAATGTTGATAACATTATATTAATAATCGGAATTTTACTTAGCAAAATTATGACAAAAGCTAAAAAAATTTTCACTATTTTTCAAGAACTGCGAAAAAAATTGGCAATATTGTGATAAAAGTCAAAATTTTACATGACAAATGTCACCATTTTGCATGAAAAAGTAATAATTTTTCATAAAAAAAGTCATAGTTTTACGAGAAAATATTGCAATATTACAGAAACAGAATGAACATGAGAAATTGTTCCCAAAAAAGTCGACACATTTTAGTTATATTTTATATATATTAGTTTTCAATCCTCATTATTTACTTCAAGTTATGACAGTATGTCTTTACATACATATTTCAATTTTTTAATTAATTTTAACCTAAGGGGGCGCATTTCAATTTTGTAAGCAACAAAAAATCCTGACTTTGGAGCAATGTTCACGGACTCTAGTATTTAGCTCTCTATTAGATGCAATGTTATTGGGACCATGATTTATGTCATCACTTGTTCACACCTCCTCATATGGAAGATACTTTTCCTTCATGTCTCAAGAAGGGTAGAAATACAAGAACACACACACACACACACACACACACACACACACACACACACACACACACACACACACACACACACACACACACACACACACACACACACTACACACTGAACAGTCGTTGTTTCCTAAACGTCTAATTGGTTAATTGCAGAGGGATTATAATCACATGACTGCGAATCAATTGACCAGGTGTGCACGTTAGCGGGTTTGATTGACAGGAGGCGGAAGAGGCAAATGATCTCGTGGGCCGCGAATCGGCGCCGGCGATTAGCCGAGCGGGCGAAGATGTTAATTGATGGCGCCGGCCTTGAGGTGAAGTGCTGATCACAGCAGTAATCAAGGAGTAAATGTTATTAATATGAGAGCTACAGTGGAGGATCCTACTCTATGTTCTGGACCTGAAGACTGGATTGTAGGGTTGTGCCCATACCAATAGTTTGGTACCGGTACCAAAATGTATTTCGATACTTTTCTACATAAAGGGGACCACAAAAAATGTCATTATTGTCTTTATTGTAACAAAAAATGTTAGTGTACATGAAACATATGTTTATTATTGTCATTTAGTCCTTTAATAAAATAGTCAACATACTAGACAACTTGTCTTTTAGTAGTAAGTAAACAACGTTTTTGTGCAAAATAACACTATTAACGAAAAAAAAATACAAAAAAATAATGTATTTGAAATTTTCTAATAAAGTAGTCAAACAAAAATGTCAAAATAACACTATGAACTAGTGTTGTCCCGATACAGATATTTAGGTACTGGTACCAATATGTATTTCGATACTTTTTGATATTTTCGATACTTTTTTATGAATAAAGGGGACCACAAAAAATGTCATTATTGTCTTTATTGTAACAAAAAATGTTAGTGTACATGAAACATATGTTTATTATTGTCATTTAGTCCTTCAATAAAATAGTGAACGTACTAGACAACTTGTCTTTTAGTAGTAAGTAAACAACGTTTTTGTGCAAAATAACACTATGAATGGAAAAAAAAACAAATATTACTGTATTTGGAAATTTTCTAATAAAGTAGCCAAACAAAAATGTCAAAATAACACTATGAACTAGTGTTGTCCCCATACAAATATTTAGGTACCGGTACTAAAATGTATTTCGATACTTTTTGATATTTTCGATACTTTTCTAAATAAAGGCGACCACAAAAAATGTCATTATTGTAACAAAAAATTTTAATGTACATGAAACATATGTTTATTATTGTCATTTAGTCCTTCAATAAAATAGTGAACATACTAGACAACTTGTCTTTTAGTAGTAAGTAAACAACGTTTTTGTGCAAAATAACACTATGAACGCAAAAAAAAAATATTACTGTATTTGAAATTTTCTAATAAAGTAGCCAAACAAAAATGTCGAAATAACACTATGAACTAGTGTTGTCCCGATACAAATATTTAGGTACCGGTACCAAAATGTATTTCGATACTTTTTGATATTTTCAATACTTTTTTATGAACAAAGGCGACCACAAAAAATGTCATTATTGTCTCTATTGTAACAAAAAATGTTAGTGTACATGAAACATATGTTTATTATTGTAATTTAGTCCTTCAATAAAATAGTGAACGTACTAGACAACTTGTCTTTTAGTAGTAAGTAAACAACGTTTTTGTGCAAAATAACACTATGAATGGAAAAAAAAAAAAATATTACTGTATTTGGAAATTTTCTAATAAAGTAGCCAAACAAAAATGTCAAAATAACACTATGAACTAGTGTTGTCCCGACACAAATATTTAGGTACCGGTACTAAAATGTATTTCGATACTTTTTGATATTTTCGATACTTTTTTATGAATAAAGGGGACCACAAAAAATGTCATTATTGTCTTCATTGTAACAAAAAATGTTAGTGTACATGAAACATATGTTTATTATTGTCATTTAGTCCTTAAATAAAATAGTGAACTTGTCTTTTAGTAGTAAGTAAACAACGTTTTTGTGCAAAATAACACTATGAACGGGAAAAAAAAAAAATATTACTGTATTTGGAAATTTTCTAATAAAGTAGCCAAACAAAAATGTCAAAATAACACTATGAACTAGTGTTGTCCCCATACAATTATTTAGGTACCGGTACTAAAATGTATTTTGATACTTTTTGATATTTTCGATACTTTTTTATGAATAAAGGGGACCACAAAAAATGTCATTATTGTCTTTATTGTAACAAAAAATGTTAGTGTACATGAAACATATGTTTATTATTGTCATTTAGTCCTTCAATAAAATAGTGAACATACTAGACAACTTGTCTTTTAGTAGTAAGTAAACAACGTTTTTGTGCAAAATAACACTATGAACGAAAAAAAAATTAAAAAAAATAATGTATTTGAAATTTTCTAATTAAGTAGTCAAACAAAAATGTCAAAATAACACTATGAACTAGTGTTGTCCCCATACAAATATTTAGGTACCGGTACTAAAATGTATTTCGATACTTTTTGATATTTTCGATACTTTTTTATGAATAAAGGGGACCACAAAAAATGTCATTATTGTCTTTATTGTAACAAAAAATGTTAGTGTACATGAAACATATGTTTATTATTGTCATTTAGTCCTTAAATAAAATAGTGAACATACTAGACAACTTGTCTTTTTAGTAGTAAGTAAACAACGTTTTTGTGCAAAATAACACAATGAATAGAAAAAAAAAAAAATTACTGTATTTGAAATTTTCTAATAAAGTAGCCAAACAAAAATGTCAAAATAACACTATGAACTAGTGTTGTCCCCATACAAATATTTAGGTACCGGTACTAAAATGTATTTCGATACTTTTTGATATTTTCGATACTTTTCTAAATAAAGGCGACCACAAAAAATGTCATTATTGTAACAAAAAATGTTAGTGTACATGAAACATATGTTTATTATTGTCATTTAGTCCTTAAATAAAATAGTGAACATACTAGACAACTTGTCTTTTAGTAGTAAGTAAACAACGTTTTTGTGCAAAATAACACTGTGAACGGAAAAAAAAAAAATATTACTGTATTTGGAAATTTTCTAATAAAGTAGCCAAACAAAAATGTCAAAATAACACTATGAACTAGTGTTGTCCCCATACAAATATTTAGGTACCGGTACTAAAATGTATTTCGATACTTTTTGATATTTTCGATACTTTTCTAAATAAAGGCGACCAAAAAAAAAATGTCATTATTGTAACAAAAATTTTTAATGTACATGAAACATATGTTTATTATTGTCATTTAGTCCTTCAATAAAATAGTGAACATACTAGACAACTTGTCTTTTAGTGGTAAGTAAACAACGTTTTTGTGCAAAATAACACTATGAACGGAAAAAAAAAAAATTACTGTATTTGAAATTTTCTAATAAAGTAGCCAAACAAAAATGTCAAAATAACACCATGAACTAGTGTTGTCCCCATACAAATATTTAGGTACCGGTACTAAAATGTATTTCGATACTTTTTGATATTTTCGATACTTTTCTAAATAAAGGCGACCACAAAAAATGACATTATTGTAACAAAAAATGTTAGTGTACATGAAACATATGTTTATTATTGTCATTTAGTCCTTAAATAAAATAGTGAACATACTAGACAACTTGTCTTTTAGTAGTAAGTAAACAACGTTTTTGTGCAAAATAACACTATGAACGGAAAAAAAAAAAATATTACTGTATTTGGAAATTTTCTAATAAAGTAGCCAAACAAAAATGTCAAAATAACATTATGAACTAGTGTTGTCCCCATACAAATATTTAGGTACCGGTACTAAAATGTATTTCGATACTTTTTGATATTTTCGATACTTTTCTAAATAAAGGCGACCAAAAAAAAAATGTCATTATTGTCTCTATTGTAACAAAAAATGTTAGTGTACATGAAACATATGTTTATTATTGTCATTTAGTCCTTCAATAAAATAGTGAACATACTAGACAACTTGTCTTTTAGTAGTAAGTAAACAAACAAAGGTTCCTAATTAGTCTGCAGTAACATATTGTGTCATTTATACACCTATTATTTTGTACACATTATGAGGGACAAACTGTAAAAAAATTGATTATTAATCCACTTGTTCATTTACTGTTAATATCTGCTTATTTTCTGTTTTAAACATGTCCTATCTACACTTCTGTTAAAATGTAATAATCACTTATTCTTCTCTTCTTTGATACTGGACATTAGTTTTGGATGATACCACACATTTAGGTATCGATGCGATACCAAGTAGTTACAGGATCACACATATTCAAAGTCCTCATGTGTCCAGGGACGTATTTACTGACTTTATAAACATAGTATACATTTTGTGACAATAAAAAATATCGATGTAATCATAGTAGCATCGACTAGATACGCTCCTGTACTTGGTATCATTACAGTGGATACACCCATGGCGTTTGTTTACTTTGTGACGCAGTTGGGGTGTTCCAACAGGACAATGACCCCAACACACATCAAAAGTGGTAAAGGAATGGCTGAATCAGGCTAGAATGAAGGTTTTAGAATGGCCTTCCCAAAAGTCCTGACTTAAACGTGTGGGCAATGCTGAAGAAACAAGTCTGTGTCAGAAAAACAAAAACAAATTCAGCCAAACTGCACCAATTTTGTCAAGAGGAGTGGTCAAAAACTCAAGCAGAAGCTTGTGGATGGCTACCAAAAGTACTTTTGACCCAGCACATTTGCTCACATTTTCAGTAGACCCATAATAAATTCATAAAAGAAGCAAACTTCATGAATGTTTTTGTGCCCAACAAGTATGTGCTCCAATCACTACATCACAAAAATAATAAGAGTTGTAGAAATGATTGGAAACTCAAGACAGCCATGACATGATGTTCTTTACTTTTGACCATATGGTTTACTAGTTGTCCGTCTCACAGTCTGAAACTCCGGCTTTAAAGGCCTACTGAAAGCCACTACTACCGACCACGCAGTCTGATAGTTTATATATCAATGATGAAATCTTAACATTGCAACACATGCCAATACGGCCGGGTTAACTTATAAAGTGACATTTAAAACTTCCCGGGAAATATCCGGCTGAAACGTCGCGGTATGATGACGTATGCGCGTGACGAAGTCCGAGTAACGGAAGTTATGGTACCCCGTAGAATCCTATACAAAAAGCTCTGTTTTCATTTCATAATTCCACAGTATTCTGGACATCTTTTGCAATTTTTTTTAATGAACAATGAAGGCTGCAAAGAAGACAGTTGTAGGTGGGATCGGTGTATTAGCAGCGGACTACAGCAACACAACCAGGAGGACTTTGTTGGAGCACTAGCTGCACTAGCCGCCGACCTCACCTTGACTTCCTACGTCTCCGGGCCGCCAAACGCATCGGGTGAAGTCCTTCGTCCGTCTGCCGATCGCTGGAACGCAGGTGAGCACGGGTGTTGATGAGTAGATGAGGGCTGGCTGGCGTAGGTGGAGAGCTAATGTTTTTAGCATAGCTCTGTGAGGTCCCGTTGCTAAGTTAGCTTCAATGGCGTCGTTAGCACAGCATTGTTAATGCTTTCCAGGCTGGTTAACTGTGTATTTACATGTCCACGGTTTAATAGTATTGTTGATTTTCTATCTATCCTTCCAGTCAGGGGTTTATTTCTTTTGTTTCTATATGCAGTTAAAGCACGATGCTATCACGTTAGCTCGTAGCTAAAGCATTTCGCCGATGTATTGTCGTGGAGATAAAAGGCACTGAATGTCCATTTCGCGTTCTGGACTCTCATTTTCAAGAGGATATAGTATCCCAGGTGGTTGAAAATACAAATCTGTGATCTACAATAGAAAAAGGAGAGAGTGTGGAATCCAATGAGCCAGCTTGTACCTAAGTTACGGTCAGAGTGAAAAAAGATACGTCCATCACTGCCTCTCAAGTCCTTCACTGTAACGTTCCTCATCCACAAATCTTTCATCCTCGCTCAAATTAATGGGGTAATCATCACTTTCTCGGTCCGAATCTCTCTCGCTCCATTGTAAACAATGGGGAATTGTGAGGAATACTAGCTCCTGTGACGTCACGCTACTTCCGCTACAGGCAAGGCTTTTTTTTATCAGCGAGCAAAAGTTGCGAACTTTATCGTCGATTTTCTCTACTAAATCCTTTCAGCAAAAATATGGCAATATCGCGAAATGATCAAGTATGACACATAGAATGGATCTGCTATTCCCGTTTAAATAAAAAAAAAATCATTTCAGTAGGCCTTTAACCCTCCAGTGGAACGTCTCCAGAGTGCGGATGTTCTCCCTTCTTGTGTTACCTGGCGCCCTAAACTTAACCCGGCATCGTGTCCTGACACAGTCGACACAACGGTCATTCCTCCAGGCGAGAAAGATTGAAGTCACTCCGTCACCCTCCAACCATTTATCAGAGTTTCTTATTCTAAGTCCCTTTCTCTTGCTCTCTCTATCATCCTCTCACCTTCCCTGTGTCCTACACACCTGCTATCTATCAAACCGTCCAAACCGAAAGAGAAACCACTGGACCCCGAGGGAACACCTGCCCGCCAGTGACAGCCGGCCAAAAATGCGAAACGCAACCCGTGATAAAACATTCCAACAACAAAAGGATTTCATTTGGGAGCCCGGCTTTCAATCGAGAGGCGCCAGTATTTTTCATGTGCCTCGAAGCCTGAGCGGCTCCGCAGACGTGGTTCGGCATGAGTGTGTCAGGGCTGAGTGGACACAGATTAGAAGTGGCATTACAGACCACTCCCTCATTGAGCAACAGCCAGAGTGTGACCACTGTCCCTCTCTATTACTCTCTCTCTTTCCTCCATCTCCACTTCTTTCATTTCTCTGCCTCCCCCCACTCCTCTCCTTCCTGCATCCCTTCATCCGTCTACCCTCTTCTCCCTGACCATTTCTTCACCCGCAAACCATAAAACCGTCTTGACCAAACTAAATGGATTTAGCAGATTGATCATAGCGGCTTCAGACTCTTCACCCTTTTTGGGGGAAAACCAGCAATTATCCATCCATCCATTTCCTACCGCTTGTCCCTTTCGGGGTCGCTGGAGCCTATCTCAGCTGCATTCGGGCGGAAGGCAGGGTACACCCTGGACAAGTCGCCACCTTATTCCAGGGCCAACACAGATAGATAGACAACATTCACACTCGCATTCACACACTAGGGACCATTTAGTGTTGCCAATCAACCTATCCCCAGGTGCATGTCTTTGGAGGTGGGAGGGGCCTATCCCCTGGTGCATGTCTTTGGAGGTGGGAGGGGCCTTTCCCTAGGTGCATGTCTTTGGAGGTGGGAGGAAGCCGGAGTACCCGGAGGGAACCCACGCAGTCACGGGGGGGAACATGCAAACTCCACACAGAAAGATCCCGAGCCCGGGATTGAACTCAGGACTACTCAGGACCTTCGTATTGTGAGGCAGACTAGGGCCAATTTAGTGTTGCCAATCAACCTATCCTCAGGTGCATGTCTTTGGAGGTGGGAGGGGCCTTTCCCTAGGTGCATGTCTTTGGAGGTGGGAGGAAGCCAGAGTACCCGGAAGGAACCCACGCAGTCACGGGGGAGAACATGCAAACTCCACACAGAAAGATCCTGAGCAAAGGATCGAACAAAGACCTCGCTTAACTGAAGAGTGTTACCCGGGTAACACTCTTCAGTTAATCTCCACACATACACCTTTGGATGAGTTTCACCCTCTGTAGTTTTGTAAATATATATAACTAGAGTTAAACGGCGTCCCTGTTGTCTGCGCCGTCTTCTTCCCCTGTACAACCGTAACACTATCCATCCTTGAAGCCTCCCTGCAGACTGCCTTCGTTCCCACGTCACGAGCAGTGTGTCTCGTTTCCCCGTCTTCCCTGGCTGCCTCTTGGATCTGGACCTCCCATCCTGTACACAGACTTTGACGCCTCCCTATCGCCCCCGACTTCCTGCCTGTCTCACGGACCTCCGAGCTTGTCTTGCCCCAACCCCCTGCAGCCTGCCTTCGTTCCCACGTCACGAGCCGTGTGTCTCGTTTCCCCGTCTTCCCTCCGGTTCCCTGGCTGCCTCTGTGGATCTGGACCTCCCATCCTGGACACGGACTTTTGACGCCTCGCTATCGCCCCCGACTTCCTGCCTGTCTCACGGACCTCCGAGCTTGTCTTGCCCCACCCACCCCTTGGACTTTCCGCACCTTGCTCAACACTTCCGGGCAACACTCTTCAGTTAATCTCCACACATAGTCGCACACATACACCTTTGGATGAGTTTCACCCTCCGTACTTTTGTAAATATATATAAATAGAGTTAAACGACGTCCCTGTTGTCTGCGCCGTCTTCTTCCCCTGTACAACCGTAACACTATCCATCCATCCATTTGCTACCGCTTGTCCACACAAAAACCGCACGTCTTATCACTTTTGTGCACATGCAAAAGCCACGTCCCGCGCTCTTAAGTTTGCATGTGCAGAAGCTACAATACGTACAGAATAGTGCTGCTAGGATCTTGATGAGAGTGCGGAAATACGACCATATCACACCAACTCTCAAATCCCTTCCTGTTCCACTCAGGATTGGATTTAAAGTCTCCCTACTAACCCACCAGTGCCTCCATGGAAATGCCCCCCTCTACCTCAAAGAACTGCTCACCCCCAAATCCTCCACACGACACCTCCGCTCCGGACAGGCTAACCTCCTCCAACCTCCGAGGACAAAGCTACGAACTATGGGAGACCGGGCTTTCTGCTCCGCCGCTCCCAGTCTGTGGAACGCTCTCCCTGACCCCCTGAGGGCACCACAGACTGTGAATGCTTTTTTAAAAAAAAAAGGCTTTTTTTTTTTTTTTTTTAGATATATGCATACTTGTTTTAGCTATTTGGCTGTTCTAGTTTTTATTTTTATTTATTTTTTACTATCTTTTTATTTTGTATTTATTTATTTTTTAATACACTGTAGCACTTTGAGGTTGTTTACTAAATGTAAAGTGCTTTTTACAAATAAAATCTATTATTATTATTATTGTTAGAAATGTGCGAGCACACCCGTCAATAAGCGCGTGTTTGACGGACGTATCCCCGCAGCAGTCCCATGAAGAATGAAGTCACCTGGCTCTCCTCCGCCTTTTGAAGGTCAAGGAGAGCCACTCGCATATTCATGGCGTGTATGTTTACGTGTGTGTGTTTTGAGCGTGTGTCTGGGCCTATTGACGGGCGTCCACTTGTGAGCGCGCGGGCCGGGATCGATGGCTTTTAATTGTTTTTTTCCTGAGCCGTGGAAGGAAGTGGCAGCAGCCATCGATCGGACGGAGGGACGGGGGGGGCGGGGGGGGGGGGGGGGGGGAGAGCAGATAGGAGGACAGAGGGAGTACAAAAGAGGGACGGGGAGCGGCAGACATGCAGGAAATGTGACAAGACAGGGTGGCGACATAGAACATAGCATCGCTGTCTCGGCACCGGATGGGGGGGGGGGGGGGTGGGGGTGGGGGGGTGGGAGGGGGCTTGATGGCTGACAATGTGTGCATGTGGAAGTGTTGCATGGTTGTAAGTACGTCTGATCTGGATGCGACACACACACACACACACACACACACACACACACACACACACACACACACACACACACACACACACACACACACACACACACACACACACACACACACACACACACACACACACACACACACACACACACATTTTTGTATTTCCAACCTTCTGGAGACGTGAGAAAAAAGCCTCCCTCTTTAGGACCAGCCTTTCTAGATATATAAAGAAGTGTATTTACAACATTAATAATATATACATACTATGCACATATAAAAAAAAGCTTGTTGTGAAAAATGAGTTGGAATTTCACAAGAAAAAGGTAGAATGTTGGCAGTGTTGTAATAAAAGTCGTCATTTTACTCGACGCAAGTCAAAGTTTTACAAGAAAAACTGAACATTTGTGCAATATTATGATAAAAGTTGGAATTTTACTCAATAACAGTCGCAATTTTACAAGAAAAGCTTAAAATTTTGGCAATTTTCCAAAAAGAGTCGCAACTTTACTCGACAAAGTAAAAAAAATGTCACTATGACACAAGAACAAACAAAAAAAAGGGCAATATTGTGATAAAAGTCAGAATTCTATATGACAAATGTCACCATTTTATAAGAAAACTTAAAAATGTACGGTGACATTTTTTGAGTAAAATGATGACTTTTGTCATCATTTTGCCAAGTAAAATTCAGATTATTATTAAAATATTGCCAAAATTTTTAAGTTTTCTTATAAAATTGTGACTTTTGTCGAGTAAAGTTGCGACTCTTTTTGTAAAATTGCCAAAATTTTAAGCTTTTCTTGTACAATTGCGACTGTTATTGAGTAAAATTCCAACTTTTATCCTAATATTGCACAAATGTTCAGTTTTTCTGGTAAAATTGGGAACAATTTCTCATATTCTTTCTGCTTCTGTAATATTGCAATATTTTCTCGTGAAATTGTTACTTTTTTATGTAAAATTATTACCTTTTAATGCAAAATGGTGACATTTGTCATATAGAATTCTGACCTTTATCACAATATTGCCCTTTTTTTTGTTTGTTCTTGTGTAATAGTGACATTTTTTTAGCTATTGTCATAATTTTGCTAAGTAAAATTCCGATTATTATTATAATGTTGCCAAAATTTCAACGTTTTCTTATAAAATTGAGACTTTTGTCGAGTAAAGTTACGACTCTTTTCATAAAATTGCCAACATTTTAAGATTTTGGCAATATTATAATAATAATCGGAATTTTACTTAGCAAAATTATGACAATAGCTAAAAAAAATGTCACTATTACACAAGAACAAAAAAAAAATTGGCAATATTGTGATAAAAGTCAGAATTCTATATGACAAATGTCACCATTTTGCATTAAAAAGTAATCATTTTACATAAAAAAGGAATAATTTTACGAGAAAATATTGCAATATTACAGAAACAGAAAGAATATGAGAAATTGTTCCCAATTTTACCAGAAAAACTGAACATTTGTGCAATATTATGATCAAAGTTGGAATTTTACTCAATAACAGTCGCAATTTTACAAGAAAAGCTTAAAATGTTGGCAATTTGATGAAAAGAGTCGTAACTTTACTCAACAAAAGTCTCAATTTTATAAGAAAACGTTGAAATTTTGGCAATATTATAATAATAATCGGAATTTTACTTAGCAAAATTATGACAATAGCTGAAAAAATGTCACTATGACACAAGAACAAAAAAAAATTGGCAATATTGTGATAAAAGTCAGAATTCTATATGACAAATGTCACCATTTTGCATTAAAAAGTAATAATTTTACGAGAAAATATTGCAATATTACAGAAACAGAAAGAATATGAGAAATTGTTCCCAATTTTACCAGAAAAACTGAACATTTGTGCAATATTATGATCAAAGTTGGAATTTTACTCAATAAGTCGCAATTTTACAAGAAAAGCTTAAAATGTTGGCAATTTGATGAAAAGAGTCGTAATTTTACTCGACAAAAGTCTCAATTTTATAAGAAAACTTTGAAATTTTGGCAATATTATAATAATAATCTGAATTTTACTTAGCAAAATTATGGCAATAGCTAAAAAAATGTCACTATGACACAAGAACAAAAAAAAAAAAGGGCAATATTGTGATAAAAGTCAGAATTCTATATGACAAATGTCACCATTTTATAAGAAAACTTAAAAATTCTGGCAATATTTTAATAATAATCTGAATTTTACTTGGCAAAATGATGACAAAAGTCATCATTTTACTCCAAAAATGTCACCGTTTTACAAGGACAACAACAAAAATGGGCAATATCGTCATAAAAGTCAGAATTTTATATGACAAATGTCACCATTTTGCATTAAAAAGTAATAATTTTACGAGAAAATATTGCAATATAACAGAAACAGAAAGAATATGAGAAATTGTTCCCAATTTTACCAGAAATACTGAACATTTGTGCAATATTATGATCAAAGTTGGAATTTTACTCAATAAGTCGCAATTTTACAAGAAAAGCTTAAAATGTTGGCAATTTGATGAAAAGAGTCGTAATTTTACTCGACAAAAGTCTCAATTTTATAAGAAAACGTTGAAATTTTGGCAATATTATAATAATAATCGGAATTTTACTTAGCAAAATTATGACAATAGCTAAAAAAAATTTCACTATTACACAAGAACAAAAAAAAAAAAAGGCAATATTGTGATAAAAGTCAGAATTCTATATGACAAATGTCACCATTTTGCATTAAAAAGTAATAATTTTACATAAAAAAAAGTAATAATTTTACGAGAAAATATTGCAATATTACAGAAACAGAAAGAATATGAGAAATTGTTCCCAATTTTACCAGAAAAACTGAACATTTGTGCAATATTATGATCAAAGTTGGAATTTTACTCAATAAGTCGCAATTTTACAAGAAAAGCTTAAAATGTTGGCAATTTGATGAAAAGAGTCGTAATTTTACTTGACAAAAGTCTCAATTTTATAAGAAAACTTTGAAATTTTGGCAATATTATAATAATAATCGGAATTTTACTTAGCAAAATTATGACAATAGCTGAAAAAATGTCACTATGACACAAGAACAAAAAAAAATTGGCAATATTGTGATAAAAGTCAGAATTCTATATGACAAATGTCACCATTTTGCATTAAAAAGTAATAATTTTACATAAAAAAATTATAATTTTACGAGAAAATATTGCAATATTACACAAGCAGAAAGAATATGAGAAATTGTTCCCAGATTTATAAGAAAAAAGTCGACACATTGTGAGAAAAAGACTGCTTTTAGTTAATTTTTTGTTGGTAATTAGTTTTTAATCTTCATTATTTACTTCAAGTTATTACATTATGTCTCTATATACATATTTATTTTTTTAATTAATGTTGGCCAACGGGGGCGCATTTCAATTTCTTACACACACTTGTTATTTCATATGTTGACCAGAGGGGGAGCACATCGAATTTTTAGACACACTGGTTATTTCATATGTTGACAGTCAATTTTTTGGGCCCACCCTCATGTTGACCAGCAGGGGGTGCAAATGAGACATTGTCTATTAGATGCAATTTTGTAAGCAACAAAAAATCCTGACTTTGGAGCAATGTTCACAGACTCTAGTATTTGGCTCTCTATAAGATGCAATGTTATTGGGACCATGATTTATGTCATCACTTGTTCACACCTCCTCATATGGAAGATACTTTTCCTTCTTCACGTCTCAAGAAGGGCAGGAATACAAGAACACACACACACACACACACACACACACACACACACACACACACACACACACACACACACTCCACCTGCATCATGGCAGCACGTTGAATGTATGAATATGTGTGTGACACATGAGGGCCTGTTTTATTCATCGCAAACAATAACAAGACACAACAAATGTGGTTATCACACACCATAGCCACATTGTGTGTGTGTGTGTGTGTGTGTGTGTGTGTGTGTGTGTGTGTGTGTGTGTGTGTATGTGTGGGGGTGTGTTGGATAGGTTGGATGTCGGGTATACAAAAAAGGAAATGCACGAAGAATTCTAAAGAACAACACATTTAAAACGGTGGATATGTCACGGACTGCTACTTTTGAGTTAGTTATTGTTTTCCTGCAGTTGGGGCTTTTATTTTGGCGGCACCTCCGCAGCTACTGTTATCAACCAAGACTATTTAAGTCGTGCGAGTGCTGTCCTTTTGTTGTCGGGACATTGTATCTCGTCAAGCACGGATGTACTTTGCGGAAGTCTCTCCGCTCCTCGATAATCGTAAGTCTTTGCTGTCGTCCAGCATTCTGTCTTTTGTTTACTTTGAAGCTTGTTGAGTTGCGTTTTTGTGGCGCGCGGTTCTTTCAGAGTCCTTCCCAGTTGCTCTCGCCTTTTAGTTTGTTTCGTTTTAAAATACCTTTTGAAATCCCTACAAACCACAGCCCGAGAGGCTATGTCATTTACTCCAGTGTCATTTCCTGTTAAAATGGACTTCAAACTAAAATCAACTAGGAATGAGTATGATAATAATAATAGATTTTATTTAAGCACTTTATATTGAGTAAACAATCTCAAAGTGCTACAGTGTATTAAATATAAAAATAAAATAAAAAGATTATAAATAAATAAATAAAAATAAAAACTAGAACAGACAAATAGCTATAACTAGTATGCATATATCTAAAAAATAGGCTTTTTTTTTTTAAAAGAAGGACTTTTAAGCCTTTTTTAAAAGCATCCACAGTCTGTGGTGCCCTCAGGTGGTCAGGGAGAGCGTTCCACAGGCTGGGAGCGGAGTATGAATTTATATCGGGCAATAAAAAACATGAATCTTATTAATATTTGAACTAATATATTGCAAGATAATACATTGTCTTATTATGACGTTATTACATTTTGTTATATAGTCTGTGAGCGGTGCAATTGTAGCTTCAAAAAGTGTTTTGTATCATCCATTCATTTATTTTCTAACGCTGAGCAATATAGAAATACTTCAATATCAGAGGTTTTCTTACTATTTACAACTAAATAAAACAGCAATTGAAATTGACGCAACCCATTTGTTGTTCTAACTTACAGAGTTACTTCTTTACTTCACTTCAAGGTTATTAATATTTGTATTCTGCAATATAAAATACAGATGCACGTTAGGGCTGCAAATCTTTGGGTTCCACACGATTCGATTCTCGGCGGTAACGATTCGATCCAGAATCGATATTTGATTTAAAATCAACGCTGTTTTTAATTAAATTGATTGCCAGTTCTACGATTAACTACATCCCTCTATAAACTAGACAAACAGCGCTGATAATAACAATTTATTCTACATAATATAGGTCCGGAAGTCCGGGACAATCTCTAAAATGGTCGCCCCACTCGTCAACTTTTGTCCGACCGGCAGCTTCGCCTTGGCGGGGATCGGAACCGTAAGTTAACATTGTTACCCAGCAGGCACGAGACATTGATACAAGGTCGATTTGACGTACATGTCCTTTAAAAGTGACGTTGAAACAAGGTTGCAAAATAGCGGTATTTGTAAATTGAGACAACGTTGGTGTCTAACGTTGGATCCACGTTGTTGGTTGGGAAATGACCAACATTCAATGGTCAAATCAACATCGGAACCCAACATTGATTAAACGTTTTCAAAAAGCATGTTGAATATTAGTTAGGAAATGACCAAATTTCAATGGTCAAATCAACATCAGACATTGATTAAACGTCGTCAAAAAGCATGTTGTTTCAATGTGGTTTTTGTGTTGTTGAATATTGGTTGGGAAATTATCAAAATTCAACGATCGAATCAACTTCAGAACCCAACATTGACTAAACGTCGTCAAAAAGCATGTTGTTTTAACGTTGTATTTGTAATGTAGAAAATTGGTTGGGAAATGACCTAATTTCAATGACCAAATTTCAATGGTCAAATCAACGTCAGAACCCGAAATTGATTAAACGTCATCAAAAAGCATGTTGTTTCAACGTTATGTTTGAGTTGTAGAATATTGGTTGGGAAATGACCAAATTTCAACGGTCAAATCAACGTCAGAACCCAACATTGATTAAATGTCGTCAAAAAGCATGTTGTTTCAACGTTGTATTTGTGTTGTAGAATATTGGTTGGGAAATTATCAAAATTCAACGATCGATTAAACGTCACAACCCAACATTGATTAAACGTCGTTAGAAAGCATGTTGTTTCAATGTTATGTTTGTGTTGCAGAATATTGGTTGGGAAATGACCAAATTTCAATGATCAAATTTCAATGGTCAAATCAACGTCAGAATCCGAAATTGATTAAACGTCGTCAAAAAGCATGTTGTTTCAACGTTGTATTTGTGTTGTAGAATATTGGTTGGGAAATGACCAAATTTCAATGGTCAAATCAACGTCAGAACCCAACATTGATTAAGTGTTGTCAAAAAGCATGTTGTTTCAACGTTGTATTTGTGTTGTTGAATATTGGTTGGAAAATGACCAAAATTCAATGGTCAAATCAACATCAGACATTGATTAAATGTCGTCAAAAAGCATGTTGTTTCAACGTTGTATTTGTGTTGTAGAATATTGGTTGGGAAATTATCAAAATTCAACGATCGAATCAACTTCAGAACCCAACATTGATTAAACGTTGTCAAAAAGCATGTTGTTTCAATGTTGTATTTGCGTTGTAGAATATTGGTTGGGAAATGACCAACATTTAATGGTCAAATCAACGTCGCAACCAAACATTAATTAAAATTTGTCAAAAAGCATGTTGTTTCAATGTTGTTGAATATTGGTTGGAAAAATAACCAAGATTCAATGGTCAAATCAACGTCAGAACCCAACATTGATTAAAGCAGGGGTCACCAACCTTTTTGAAAGCAAGAGCTACTTCTTGGGTAGTGATTAATGCGAAGGGCTACCAGTTTGATACACACTTAAATAAATTGCCAGAAATAGCCAATTTGCTCAATTTACCTTTAACTCTATGTTATTATTAATAATTAATGATATTTACACTTAATTGAACGGTTTAAAAGAGGAGAAAACACGAAAAAAATGACAATTACATTTTGAAACATAGTTTATCTTCAATTTTGACTCTTTAAAATTCAAAATTCAACCGAAAAAAAGAAGAGAAAAATTAGCTAATTCGAATCCTTTTGAAAAAATAAAAAAATAATTTATGGAACATCATTAGTAATTAGAATTTTGATGACATGTTTTAAATAGGTTAAAATCGAATCTATACTTTGTTAGAATATATAACAAATTGGACCAAGCTATATTTCTAACAAAGACAAATCATTATTTCTTCTAGATTTTCCAGAACAAATTTTTTAAAATAAATTAAAAATATTTTGAAATAAGATTTAAATTTGATTTTACAGATTTTCTAGATTTGCCAGAATATTTTTTTTGAATTTTAATCATAATAAGTTTGAAGAAATATTTCACAAATATTCTTTGTCAAAAAAACAGAAGCTAAAATGAAGAATTAAATTAAAATTTATTTATTATTCTTTACAATAATACATTTTTTTTATACTTGAACATTGATTTAAATGGTCAGGAAAGAAGTGGAAGGAATTTAAAAGGTAAAAAGGTATATGTGTTTAAAAATCCTAAAATCATTTTTAAGGTTGTATTTTTTCTCTAAAATTGTCTTTCTGAAAGTTATAAGAAGCAAAGTAAAACAAATTAATGAAGACTTGGTCTTCACTTTCTTTAAAATATTTTCTTGGATTTTCAAATTCTATTTGAGTTTTGTCTCTCTTAGAATTAAAAATGTCGAGCAAAGCGAGACCAGGGGCCGTACTTATCAAGCTTCTCAGAATGACTCCTAAGAAGTCTGCTAAGACTTGACTTAAGAGTAAATAAATTCTTGGCTGAAAGCTGCACTTAAAAGTTAGTTATCAAGCGTCTTACTCACACTTTCAGCGAAGTGTAGGACTGAATCTTAAGTGTCACACTCAGAGCTGAATTACGACATTACTATGTGCCGTAAACGCAATTTTAGGTGACGTCATTTCTGTGTCCATAGAAATGACCAATCACGGAAGGGAATCCGTTGTCTAAGAATAAAGAAATATCTTGGAAATATTGAAGTGGACAATGGGAGTGTATATTTTGACAATAAACTACAAAATAATACAAAACAAACTAGTCCCCGCCGGCACTCACGCTACCGCTCCCTCTCTTCTCTCGCCCACACACTCACTGACGTCACTCACCTCACGGCCACACACATACGCTACTGTCATAACATTTTCTTTCCAATTCATTAATTAGGCAACTCATTTGAAACTGGTGTGGGTGGCTCTATATATACTAGCCCACTGCAGACACATGCAGAAATCAACAAGGAATCGAAAAGTATTAAATCTGTGACAAAAATAATATCCGCTCTGTCTAAACGATACCATTTGATCAGCTGCTCGTCATCAAAAAAAACTAAACATTGTTCCGTTCCCTGAACGTTGGCGCACGTCTCTCTCGCCTCAGTGCCATCCCCTGCTGGCAACTCCTAACCACTTAAGACACCTCTGAAGGTCTCTTAAATATCGTGGAGAGTAGGAGTGATTCTTAGACTTAAGAACGTTGATAAAAAGCTTTTATTCTTAAGTTTGAGAGCAGGACTAAATTTCGCAAATTCTCAGGACTTAAGTGTAAAATGGCACTCTAAGAAGCTTGCTAAGTACGGCCCCAGGTGTCCTAACGGGCGACCGCGTTGGTGACCCCTGGATTAAACGTCGTCAAAAAGCATGTCGTTTCAACGCTATGTTTGAGTTACTCAACATCAGGACCTAATTCAACGACTTTTCAACATTATTTCAACGTCTTGTGCCCGCTGGGAACGTCCTTTGACCGTAACGTAGTAGGGGGACATTCCAAGGTCAGAAGGTTTCAAGGTTCCTCAGGCGTGCTTACCTTCCAAGTGCATGAAAGGATTTGGGCGAAGAAAAAAACAACACAAACTTTGGGAAGTCTTTTTTGAAGAGAAGTTTCCCCGGTGTGTTATTCTCCTCCCATAACCAAAGACGAGCACGAGCAGAACCAAATTTGATCCGGGGCTCCTGATGACATTGGAGTCAATGGTGCTGGTGGTGTTACTTACACCTTGTTTGGATGAAATGTGTGTGTTCTCTCCCCCCACATTGTCTATGGAGATGCTTTCCTTTGTGTGTCCCAGTGTGTTGACACTGAAAGTAACAAGCTTTATTCCACAACACTCTTTCACCATGGCCTCATTACACGCAGGTTAAAGTGTCACTCAGCCGTCTAGACAGCACACACACACACACACACACACACACACACACACACACACACACACACACACACACACACACACACACACACACACACACACACACACACACACACACACACACACACACACACACACACACACTCTTGTAAAAGCCTCCCTCTTTAGGACCAGCCTTTCTAGATATATAAAGAAGTGTATTTACAACATTAATAATATATACATACTATGCACGTATAAAAAAAAGCTAGTTGTGAAAAATGAGTTGGAATTTCACAAGAAAAAGGTCACAATTTCACAAGAAAAATGTAGAATGTTGGCAGTGTTATAATAAAAGTCCTCATTTTACTCGACGCAAGTCAAAATTTGACAAGAAAAACGGAACATTTGTGCAATGTTATGATAAAAGTTGGAATTTTACTCAATAACAGTCGCAAATTTTACAAGAAAAGCTTACATTTTTGGCAATTTTATGAAAAGAGTCGGAATTTCATTCGACAAAAGTCACAATTTTAGAAGAAAACTTTAAAATGTTGGCAATATTATAATAATAATCGGAATTTTACTTGGCAAAATGACGACAAAAGTCATCGTTTTACTCAAAATTGGCACTGTTTTACAAGAACATCAAACAACTGGGCAATATTGTGATAAAAGTCAGAATTTCATACGACTAATGTCACCATTTTGCATGAAAGAGTAATAATTTTACATAAAAAAAAGTAACAATTTTACGAGAAAATACTGCAATATTACAGAAACAGAAACGATATGAGAAAAATCGTTGCCAATTTTATTAGGAAAAAGTCGACATGTGAGAAAAAGACTTTTAAAAATTTTAGTTGGATTTTTTGTTTGTAATTGTTTTTTTATCTTCATTATTTACTTCAAGTTATTACAGTATGTCTCTATATACATATTTATTTTATTTTTTAATAATTTTGGCCAAAGGGGGCGCATTTCAATTTCTTACACACACTTGTTATTTCATATGTTGACCAGAAGGGGGCGCATTTCAATTTCTTACACACACTTGTTATTTCATATGTTGACCAGAAGGGGAGCACTTCACATTTTTACACACACTTGTTATTTCTTATGTTGACCAGAAGGGGAACAATTCAACTTTTTTTCACACACTTGTTATTTCATATGTTGACCAGAAGGGGCGCACTTCACATTTTTACACACACTTGTTATTTCATATGTTGACCAGAGGGGGAACAATTCAACTTTTTTTCACACACTTGTTATTTCATATGTTGACAGTAAATTTTAATGGCTGAGTCTTATATGGCGCTCTATAGTCCGGAAAATAGAGTAAAAGTAGTTACATTATAATGATAGATAATAATAATAATAGGGTAAAAGTTGTTACATTATAATGATAGATAATAATAATAGGGTAACAGTTGTTACATTATAATGATAGATAATAATAATAATAGGGTAACAGTTGTTACATTATAATGATAGATAATAATAATAGGGTAAAAGTTGTTACATTATAATGATAGATAATAATAATAGGGTAACAGTTGTTACATTATAATGATAGATAATAATAATAGGGTAAAAGTTGTTAACATTATAATGATAGATAATAATAATAGGGTAAAAGTTGTTACATTATAATGATAGATAATAATAATAGGGTAAAAGTTGTTAACATTATAATGATAGATAATAATAATAGGGTAAAAGTTGTTACATTATAATGATAGATAATAATAATAGGGTAACAGTTGTTACATTATAATGATAGATAATAATAATAGGGTAAAAGTTGTTAACATTATAATGCTAGATAATAATAATAGGGTAAAAGTTGTTACATTATAATGATAGATAATAATAATAGGGTAAAAGTTGTTAACATTATAATGATAGATAATAATAATAGGGTAAAAGTTGTTACATTATAATGATAGATAATAATAATAGGGTAACAGTTGTTACATTATAATGATAGATAATAATAATAGGGTAAAAGTTGTTAACATTATAATGCTAGATAATAATAATAGGGTAAAAGTTGTTACATTATAATGATAGATAATAATAATAATAATAGGGTAACAGTTGTTACATTATAATGATAGATAATAATAATTATAGGGTAACAGTTGTCACATTATAATGATGGATAATAATAATAATAGGGTAAAAGTTGTTACATTATAATGATGGATAATAATAATAATGGGGTGAAAGTTGTTACATTATAATGATAGATAATAATAAAAGGGTAAAAGTTGTTACATTATAATGATAGATAATAATAATAGGGTAAACGTTGTTAACATTATAATGCTAGATAATAATAATAGGGTAAAAGTTGTTACATTATAATGATAGATAAAAAATAATTCTAATGATAGATAATAATAATAATAAAGTATGCATGCAAAATGAGTTTGCCACCTGCCACCGGTCACGGTATTAACGTTCACTTTGCCGGGGGAAGTTTGCTCCTCCGTTCTCCAAAACATGACTTTGTTTGTTTACTGCCAACTCTTCTCGGGGGGAGAGAGAGAGAAAGATCATCAGTGTGTACAAACCACACACAAAAGAAAAAAAAAAAGTTGAAGTGAAATGTGTTGTGGCGAAGTGATGCTGAGGAGATTGCAGCACACGGCTTCCCTCTGTCATGTCTGCCTGCTATTTACACACACACACACACACACACACACACACACACACACACACACACACACACACACACACACACACACACACACACACACACACACACACACACACACACACACGCACACACACACACGCTCTGAAATAGATTCTCATCTTGACACTCAATTCTGTGGCGAGACGATCCCGCTTCTTACCCTCCCGGCATCAAATATTTAAACACTTGTATTAGCGGCGGTGTCATCCCCTCCGACACCCGCAGCTCAGGCCGCAATCTCGCCTCCTCCTTCCTCTTCCTCTCCTTGTTTTCTGCCTTTTTTTCCAATCCCTGGTCCTCTGCTTCTTCAGCCCTAATATCCACAATGCTATCATCCTCTCGCCTCCCTCTGCCGCCCAATCACTTATCTTTTTTTTTTCTAAATATTTTTTTTTGTTATGAATGCTTGCAATAAAGGAACTTGGAAGGGATATATATATTTTTTTGATGTTCTTTTCAGGCTGTTTTTTTTTTTTGTGGCAGGTCGAGAGCCCCCGTCAATCTCAAAAGAATACAAGAAGGAGAGAGGTAGATGGGATGGGGGGACGGTCGGGATCGGCGATGGCGGCTCCGTGCGCTTGAATGGCGTCTTTCAAGGGGAGCAGTCGAGCTTGTCAAATCGCCGGCTGCAAAAATGAATCGGCATATCTGCCCCCGGCTCGACGCCGAGACGTCGCACCGACCGCGTTTCAAAGTCCTCACTAAGACCGAACCACGCAATTGTCGGAAAGTGTGTAAGCGCGTGATGGACGGGGAAAAAAAACTAGCATTTACGCCGATCTTCTGTTTGTTCATCTGTCGGTTACAGCACGGTTGTCCAAACCCGTTAAAACCACGGAGATTCACGGAAAAAAAGTATATGTTCCGTAGAATTCACATGGAAGTAACAAATGTGGAAAAAAAAAAGGAAAAAAAAAGGAAGTGACAAGTGTGAGTTGTCGGTTTTAGTAATGAAGTAATCATTTTGGCAGTGTCACAATAAAAGTCGTCATTTTACTCGACCCAAGTCCAAATTTGACAAGAAAAACTGAACATTTGTGCAATATTATGATAAAAGTTGGAATTTGACTCAATAACACTTGCAGTTTTACAAGAAAAGCTTAAAATTTTGACAATTTTATAAAAAGTCGTAATTTCACTCGAAAAAATTCACAATTTTATAAGAAAACTTTAATATTTTGGCAATATTATAATAATAATCTGAATTTTACTTGGCAAAATGATGACGAAAGTCATCATTTTACTCCAAAAATGTCACAGTTTTACAGGGACAACAAAAACATTGGCAACATTGTGATAAAAGTCTGAATTTTATGTGACAAATGTCACCATTTTGCGTTAAAAAGTAATAATTTTACGAGAAAATATTGCAATATTACTGAAACAGAAAGAATATGAGAAATTGTTCCCAATTTTATAAGAAAAAAGTCGACACATTGAGAGAAAAAGACTGCTTTGAGTTAATTTCTGTTTTTTGTTGTTGAATTTTTTGTTTGTAATTGGTTTTTAATCTTCATTATTTACTTCAAGTTATTACAGTATGTCTCTATAAACATATTTATTAAAAATGTTTTTAATATTGGCCAAAGGGGGTGCATTTCAAATTCTTACACACACTTGTTATTTCATATGTAGACCAGAGAGGGAGCATTTAACATTTTTTACACACAATTGTTATTTCATAAGTTGACCAGAGAGGGAGCAATTCAACTTATGTTCACACACTTGTTATTTCATATATTGACCAGAGGGGGAGCACTTCAAATTCATGCACACACTTGTTATTTTATAAGATGACCAGAGGGGGAGCAATTCAACTTTTTTTCACACACTTGTTGTTTCATATGTTGCAGTAAAAAAAATTCGGGACCACCCTAATTTTGATAGATTTCCCCACCAGGGGTGCAAAAAATGCGCTGCAAAAATGAATCGGCATATCTGCCCCCGGCTCGACGCCGAGACGTCGCACCGACCGCGTTTCAAATTCCTCACTAAGACCGAACCACGCAATTGTCGGAAAGTGTGTAAGTGCGTGATGGACGGGGAAAAAAAACTAGCATTTACGCCGATCTTCTGTTTGTTCATCTGTCGGTTACGGCACGGTTGTCCAAACCCGTTAAAACCACGGAGATTCACGGGAAAAAAGTATATGTTCCGTAGAATTCACATGAAAATAACAAGTGTGAGTTGTCGGTTTTAGTAATAAAGTAATAACAATTAATAAATAAATAAATACAAAATTCAAGTAATTTCAAGGATTATTTGTTGGCCGCGTTCCCAGAAATATCCAAATATTGTGCTCCAGACGGCAATTTTACGTGAGAAAACAGATGGAAACCTGGAAAAAAATGGAGGTCTACAACTTCTTTTTGTGTGTCTGGGTCAAAGAAGTTTTTTTCAAGACCCTTACGGATAAATATGCATAACTTTGCACCCTTTAAAACTCTTTAAAACCACAGACAAAGTAATAACAATAACTACAATCTTTGCAATTGCTTGTATTCCCACAAGTGGTGGTCAACCAAGCCAAGATAGACACAAAGGGCCTAGATCTTCCTGCAAAAAGCAGATACAAGCAAAGAATCAAACTATGCACTAAAATAGATCTCTATGTTTTATCCAAAAATACATAAATTGTCAAGTGATTGCAAGGATTATTTGTTGTCCGCGTTCCCAGAAATATCGAATTATTGTGCTCCAGACGCCATTTTACGTGAGAAAACAGATGGAAACTTGGAAAACTTCTTTGTGTGAGTCTGCGTCAAGGAATTTGGTATCAAGACTCTCCCTGGATAAATATGCATAACGTTGCAACTTTCTCACAGTAACATTTTTCAGAGCAAAAAATATAACACCACCAGCTAGTTTATCTTACCTTTAGTGGTTTAACAGAACACATTTGTTTGACAATGCCTTATATTGTTCACAATTACAAAGTTTATGTAATTTTTCAAAAGATTGATCGCTCATCAGGTCTTGTCAACATGTGCAGGAACAATTTGCAGTCATGTTGTTGTTGTGATAGAATATCCATCCAAATGACAGCTAGCTATCCAGATTGCTATTAGTTGGAACACCCAACCAACAACCCAGCATAATACTACCACCACCATGCCTGACGGTAGGCATGGTGTTCCTGGGATTAAAGGCCTCACCTTTTCTCCTCCAAACATATTGCTGGGTATTGTGGCCAAACATCACATGGACAAAGATAAGACCTTCTGGAGGAAAGTTCTGTGGTCAGATGAAACAAAAACGGAGCTGTTTGGCCACAATACCCAGCAATATGTTTGGAGGAGAAGTCCCAGGAACACCATGCCTACCGTCAAGCATGGTGGTGGTAGTATTATGCTCTGGGCCTGTTTTGCTGCCAATGGAAGTGCTGCTTTAAATGGGACAATGAAAAAGGAGGATTAGCTCCAAATTGTTCAGGACAAGCTAAAACCATCAGCCCGGAGGTTGGGTCTTGTTGGGTGTTCCAACAGGACAATGACCCCCAAACACACCTCAAAAGTGGTAAAGGAATGGCTAAATCAGGCTAGAATGAAGGTTTTGGAATGGCCTTCCCAAAGTCCTGACTTAAAGGTGTGGACAATGCTGAAGAAACAAGTCCATGTCAGGAAAAGCAACACATTTAGCTGAACTGCAGCAATTTAGTGGTCAAGCAGAAGCTTGTGGATGGCTACCAAAAGTGCCAGGTAAACTTGCCAAGGGACATGTAAGCAAATATTAACATTGCTGTATGTATACTTTTGACCCTCACATTTTCAGTAGACCCATAATAAATTCATAAAAGAAGCAAACTTCATGAATGTTTTGTTGTGAGCAACAAGTATGTGCTCCAATCACTACATCACAACAAAATAAGAATTATTGGTAACTCAAGACAGCCATGACATGATGTTCTTTACAAGTGTATGTACACTTTGGACCACCACTGTACGTATACGTCATTACGCACGAGAAGGCGTTAGCGCCCTCTAGGCATCTCAGAATGTTGCAAACGGCCCCTTTTAAGTGTTTCACATGTAGATTAAAAATCGTAATATTACACATTTTTAATCCCGCCCACTGACACATAATTACATAACAACCAAGGCATGACTCATACGTGCCTGTGTAACGGTATGTTTTTCTGAACAATGGTAAAATAACAACAAAATAGGTCAAGTTGCTGTGTAAAAACTCCCATGTTACAACACACACAGTGAACACCTGCAGCAGGTGAGAAAGTGATGACATACTGTAAAACCAGGGCACGCAGGAGGGTGTTTGGATGTGGATTTGGCAGGTCCGTGACGGCAAGTCCCTGGTCTTGAGCGTGTTGACCCCAAGAGATACCATACAAGGCGAGACTACGGATAAATTTACTTATTTTCCTGGTATGGCGTCTGTTAATGGACAAGTTAAGGTGTGACAAAGTGAAATGTGCAGGTTGAGTAAAGTGGAGGATGAACAGTGCCTGCAGAGGTGTGACGACACACGCCACAATGGGCCGCTGTAGGAGCACACGCCTGCACGTCCAGCGTGCTGCAGTCCTGCGCAGCGTGGCGGGAGTACGGCTTGTCACCAAGTCGGAGAAGGCCGGGGCCGCGACCCTATGCTAATTCTGGGCAGCAAATAAACAACGGCCGGACCGCCGCGGTTGACGTTTTTCTACCGCGGGGGTTGTCAGTTTTACGCGTGAGGTTGTGCGCGCGCTGTGACGGCGCCCACGGTCCATGGTTTTTGAAAGGAAATATGCTAAATAAATAGGAAATGGTGTCAGTGTCTTTTATATGAAGTGGCGGAGGAGGATGTCAAGTGGAAAATAGAACAATGTCACTTCAGAAACACTGATAAACGAAAAAAAAAAAAAAAAAGTATATATACTTATATATCTATCTATATATCTATCTATATATATATATATATATATATATATATATATATATATATATATATATATATATATATATATATATATATATATATATATATATATAGATAGATAGATAGATATATTTGTATACATATAATAATAATAATAAACAGTTTCTCTTTTAATTAAAAAAAAAACTGTTTATTATATACCGCCCAGACCTTTCATCCCTCAACAAGCGCATATATATATATATATATATATATATATATATATATATATATATATATATATATATATGTATATATATATATATATGTATATATATATATATATATATATATGTATATATATATATATATATATATATATATATATATATGTATATATATATATATATATATATATATATATATATATATATATATATATATATATATATATATATATATATATATATATATATAGATGGATAGATATATTTGTATACATATAATAATAATAATAAACAGTTTCTCTTTTAATTAAAAAAAAAACTGTTTATTATATACCGCCCAGACCTTTCATCCCTCAACAAGCGCATATATATATATATATATATATATATATATATATATATATATATATATATATATATATATATATATATATATATATATATATATATATATATATATATATATATATATATGTATATATATATATATATATATATATATATATATATATATATATATATATATGTATATATATATATATATATATATACATATATATATATATATATATATATATATATATATATATATGTATATATGTATATATATATATACTGTATATGTATTTATTTGTTTATTTGTGGGATATTATATATTATATATATGCGTGTATATATATATATATATATATGTATGTGTATACATATATACATATATAGATGCATATATATATATATATATATATATATATATACATATATATATATATATATATATATATATATATATATATATATATATATATATACACACATATATATGTATGTATGTATATATATATGTTTTTTTTTTTTTTCTGACATGGACTTGTTTCTTCAGCATTGTCCACACCTTTAAGTCAGGGCTTTGGGAAGGCCATTCTAAAACCTTCATTCTAGCCTGATTTAGCCATTCCTTTACCACTTTTGAGGTGTGTTTGGGGTCATTGTCCTGTTGGAACACCCAACTGCGCCCAAGACCCAACCTCCGGGCTGATGATTTTAGCTTGTCCTGAACAATTTGGAGCTAATCCTCCTTTTTCATTGTCCCATTTAAAGCAGCAGTTCCATTGGCAGCAAAACCGGCCAAGAGCATAATACTGCCACCACCATGCTTGACGGTAGGCATGGTGTTCCTGGGATTTCTCCTCCAAACATATTGCTGGGTATTGTGGCCAAACGGCTCCATTTTTGTTTCATCTGACATCACACGGACAAAGATAAGACCTTCTGGAGGAAAGTTCAGTGGTCAGATGAAACAAAAATGAAGCTATTTGCTCACATTTTCAGTAGATCCATAATAAATTCATAAAAGAACCAAACTTCATGAATGTTTTTTTTTATAGTAATCCCGAGACTTCAACTTTTCTTTCCGGACTTTTGATTGCATTCATTGCGAGTGTCGGTGTTGACTCAGACGTACCTCAGAAGAGTTTCATCAATGACGTGTTCTTTAAAAGGCGTTCAGTTCTTCATCTCCAAAGCGAGCGCTGACGTCTGCTTTGATACAAACATGTCACCCGGCGTTTCCCTGACGCTCGTTATCCCGGATCAAGGACAGCAAAGGTCTGTCAGACAAAGCGGGATGTGCGGCGACATCAGCGGAACACGCGCACATCGGGAAAACAGTCAAAGGCGATGAGACGCGGATGATTGTGATTTACATAGGGGGGTTTTCAAAAGTATCTTATTGTCGCATTTTAGTCCCAATTATGCGGACAATGTGAGTATTTCAGGTCAACGGCCATGATTTGTGCGTTAAAGCAAACATCAGCAGAGCATGTACTTATATGACCCAATCTGAACAACCTTCCCTAGTCATTGCACACACAAAAAAAAATCCAATAAGGAATTTTAACCATAAGGGAGACTTTGTTCATGTTAAAAGCCTGACAATATTAACGCTCCATTCACTTATATGACCCAATGCAAACAACCTTCCCTAGTCATGGTGCAAAAAAAATAATTCTGACCAACACAAAAAGTTGAATAAGGAATTTTACCCACAGGGAGATTTTGTTCATTTTAATAGCCTGACAATATTAACGCTCCATGTACTTATATGACCCAATCTGAACAACCTTCCCTAGTCATTGCACACACAAAAAAAAATATCCAATAAGGAATTTTAACCATAAGGGAGACTTTGTTCATGTTAAAAGCCTGACAATTTTAACGATCCATTTACTCATATGACCCAATGCAAACAACCTTCCCTAGTCATGGTGCAAAAAAAATAAAAAATTCTAACCAACACAAAAAGTTGAATAAGGAATTTTACCCACAGGGAGATTTCGTTCATTTTAAAAGCCTGACAATATTAACGCTCAATGTACTTATATGACCCAATCTGAACAACCTTCCCTAGTCATTGCACACACACAAAAAATATCCAATAAGTAATTTTAACCATAAGGGAGACTTTGTTCATGTTAAAAGCCTGACAATATTAACGCTCCATGTACTTATATGACCCAATGCAAACAACCTTCCCTAGTCATGGTGCAAAAAAAAAAAAAATTCTAACCAACACAAAAAGTTGAATAAGGAATTTTACCCACAGGGAGATTTCGTTCATTTTAATAGCCTGACAATATTAACGCTCAATGTACTTATATGACCCAATCTGAACAACCGTCCTTAGTCATGGCACACACAAAAAAATACCAACCAACACAAAAAGTTGAATAAGGAATTTTAACCCACAGGGAGACTTTGTTCATGTTAAAAGCCTGACAATTTTAACGATCCATTTACTCATATGACCCAATGCAAACAACCTTCCCTAGTCATGGTGCAAAAAAAAAAAAAAATTCTAACCAACACAAAAAGTTGAATAAGGAATTTTACCCACAGGGAGATTTCGTTCATTTTAAAAGCCTGACAATATTAACGCTCAATGTACTTATATGACCCAATCTGAACAACCTTCCCTAGTCATTGCACACACACAAAAAAATCCAAAAAGGAATTTTAACCATAAGGGAGACTTTGTTCATGTTAAAACCCTGACAATATTAACGCTCCATGTACTTATATGACCCAATGCAAACAACCTTCCCTAGTCATGGTGCAAAAAAAATAATTCTAACCAACACAAAAAGTTGAACAAGGAATTTTACCCACAGGGAGATTTCGTTCATTTTAATAGCCTGACAATATTAACGCTCAATGTACTTATATGACCCAATCTGAACAACCTTCCCTAGTCATGGCACACACAAAAAAATACCAACCAACACAAAAAGTTGAATAAGGAATTTTAACCCACAGGGAGACTTTGTTCATGTTAAAAGCCTGACAATTTTAACGATCCATTTACTCATATGACCCAATGCAAACAACCTTCCCTAGTCATGGTGCAAAAAAAATAATAATTCTAACCAACACAAAAAGTTGAATAAGGAATTTTACCCACAGGGAGATTTCGTTCATTTTAAAAGCCTGACAATATTAACGCTCAATGTACTTATATGACCCAATCTGAACAACCTTCCCTAGTCATTGCACACACACAAAAAAATCCAATAAGGAATTTTAACCATAAGGGAGACTTTGTTCATGTTAAAACCCTGACAATATTAACGCTCCATGTACTTATATGACCCAATGCAAACAACCTTCCCTAGTCATGGTGCAAAAAAAAAATAATTCTAACCAACACAAAAAGTTGAATAAGGAATTTTACCCACAGGGAGATTTCGTTCATTTTAATAGCCTGACAATATTAACGCTCAATGTACTTATATGACCCAATCTGAACAACCGTCCTTAGTCATGGCACACACAAAAAAATACCAACCAACACAAAAAGTTTAATAAGGAATTTTAACCCACAGGGAGACTTTGTTCATGTTAAAAGCCTGACAATTTTAACGATCCATTTACTCATATGACCCAATGCAAACAACCTTCCCTAGTCATGGTGCAAAAAAAATAATAATTCTAACCAACACAAAAAGTTGAATAAGGAATTTTACCCACAGGGAGATTTTGTTCATTTTAAAAGCCTGACAATATTAACACTCAATGTACTTATATGACCCAATCTGAACAACCTTCCCTAGTCATTGCACACAACAACAAAAAAATCCAATAAGGAATTTTAACCATAAGGGTGACTTTGTTCATGTTAAAAACCTGACAATATTAACGCTCCATGTACTTATATGACCCAATGCAAACAACCTTCCCTAGTCATGGTGCAAAAAATTAATAATTCTAACCAACACAAAAAGTTGAATAAGGAATTTTACCCACAGGGAGATTTCGTTCATTTTAATAGCCTGACAATATTAACGCTCAATGTACTTATATGACCCAATCTGAACAAACGTCCCTAGTCATGGCACACACACAAAAATACCAACCAACACAAAAAGTTTAATAAGGAATTTTAACCCACAGGGAGACTTTGTTCACGTTAAAAGCCTGACAATTTTAACGATCCATTTACTCATATGACCCAATGCAAACAACCTTCCCTAGTCCTGGTGCAAAAAAAAATAAAAATCCACCAACACAAAAAGTTGAATGAGGAATTTTACCCACAGGGAGACTTTGTTCATGTTAAAAGCCTGACAATTTTAACGCCCCATGTACTTATATGACCCAATGCAAACAACCTTCCCGAGTCATGGTGCAAAAAAAAATTGTAATCCACCGACGCAAAAAGTTGAATAAGGAATTTTACCTACAGGGAGACTTCATTCATTGTAATAGCCTGACAATATTAACGCTCCATGTACTTATATGACCCAATGCAAACAACCTTCCCGAGTTATGGTGCAAAAAAAACCATATCCACCAACACAAAAAGTTGATTAAGGAATTTTACCCACAGGGAGACTTCATTCATTTTAATAGCCTGACAATGTTAACGCTCTATGCACTTATATGACCCAATCTGAACAACCTTCCCTAGTCATGGCACACACAAAAAAATACCAACCAACACAAAAAGTTGAATAAGGAATTTTAACCCACAGGGAGACTTTGTTCATGTTAACAGCCTGACAATTTTAACGCTACATTTACTTATATAACCCAATGCAAACAACCTTCCCTAGTCATGGTGCAAAAAAAAAACAAAAAACTTCACCAACACCAAAAGTTCAATAAGGAATTTTACCCAAAGGGAGACTTCATTCATTTTAACAGCCTGACAATGTTAACGCTCCATGTACTTATATGACCCAATGCAAACAACCTTCCCTAGTCATGGTGCAAAAAAATAATAAAAAATCCACCAACACAAAGAGTTGAATAAGGAATTTTAACCCACAGGGAGACTTCGTTCATGTTAAAAGCCTGACCATTTTAACGCCCCATGTACTTATATGACCCAATGCAAACAACCTTCCCTAGTCATGGTGCAAAAATAAACAACAACATAAAAAGTCAACACGCATGGTCACACATAACAACCTGCTCGCTGAAATTTGTGGTTATTATTTTTTTTAAAAGTCCACGCACCATAACAAAATCTAAACCCATTTAGATCCATTACAATGCATTATGGGAAAAATGCAAACTCTAAGGTTTACTTCACGGAATTAAACAAGGTAAGAGACAACATTTCACATACTCTTAATATCCAATTATATTAATTATATATCCATGTTATTATTATTGAATATACACACAAACACACATACATACATTTTTATATGTATATATACATACATATATAGTTATACTTATGTACATATATATACATGTATATATATATATATATATATACACATATATATGTATTGTACTGTATATATGTATGTATATATGTACTCTTTCAATGTGTTTTCTTTATGTTCATGACTATTTACATTGTAGATAGTCACATGAAAACTATGAATGAACACATGTGGAGTTATGTGCTTAACAAAAAAAAAAAGGTGAAATAACTGAAAACATTGTTTTGTATTCTAGTTTCTTCAAAATAGCCACCCCTTTGCTCTGACTACTGCTTTGCACACTCTTGGCATTCTCTCCATGAGCTTCAAGACCTGAAACGGTTTTCACTTTCACAGGTGTGCGATATTTCGCTACGCAAGGCGGAACAAAACGCCGATCCGCTGCCGCTACGCATCCAGTGGATAACCCAGGATAACATACACAGTACAAAGTGCCATTTATTTACCTAACTTGTCTTCTCCTAAACGGGACTTTCCAAGTTCTCCTGTATTATTTATATTATTTCCCACTCCTTCCAATACGACTTAGTCCACACAAGTATTCGGATCGCCACTTATAGCTACGATGGTCAGAGAGTGTCCTTTATGCAATCCCTGCATAATAGGCTTCTAATGATAATATTACACCACTTCTGCACGTTTCCTCGTTAGCCGTACACAAAATAGCCAGGAAAGAGAAATAAATTGCGATCATTAGCCGTGATGAGTAACAATCATAAATATTTGATACCAAACTGTAATCTCCTGCGCCTTCTCGGGGAAGACATTGGATGGTTTAATTGTGGGGAAAAGCAACATTTATATTCGTTTGTGCGGTGAATAATTGAACCGGGCAAAATTAATTAACTTTGCCATTCATTTAAACTCACCTTCTACACATTAATTCTTCTTCCACTCACACACACACACACACACACACACACACACACACACACACACACACACACACACACACACACACACACACACACACACACACACACACACACACACACACACACACAACACACACACACACACACACACACACACACACACACACACACACACACACACACACACACACACACACACACACACACACACACACACACACACACACACACACACACATTTGTGTATTTTGTACCTTCTGGGGACCTGAGAAAAAAAGCCTCCCTCTTTAGGACCAGCCTTTCTAGATATATAAAGAAGTGTATTTACAACATTAATAATATATACATACTATGCACATATAAAAAAAAGCTAGTTGTGAAAAATGAGTTGGAATTTCACAAGAAAAAGGTCACAATTTCACAAGACAAAACGTAGAATGTTGGCAGTGTTATAATAAAAGTCGTCGTTTTTCTCAACGCACGTCGAAATTTGACAAGAAAAATTGAACATTTGTGCAATGTTATGATAGAAGTTGGAGTTTTACTCAATAACTGTCGCAGTTTTACAAGAAAAGCTTAATATTTTGGCAATTTTATGAAAATAGTCGTAATTAAAGCGCTTTGAGTACCTTGAAGGTAGAAAAAAGCTATACAAGTATAACCTATTACCCATAACCCATAATTTTACTCAGCAAAAGTCATAATTTTATAAGAAAACTTTACAATTTTGGCAATATTATAATGATATTCGGAATTTTACTTGGCATTTTACTCAAAACATGTCACTATTTTACAAGAACAACAAAAAAATGGGCAATATTGTGATAAAAGTCAGAATTTTATATGACAAATGTCACCGTTTTGCATTAAAAAGTAATAATTTGACATATATATATATATATATATATATATATATATATATATATATATACATACATTTTTTTTTTTAAATTTTGGCCAAAGGGGGCGAATTTCAATTCCTTACACACACTTGTTATTTCATATGTTGACCAGAGGGGGAACAATTCAAAAAATTTTCACACACTTGTGATTTCATATGTTAACAGTCATTTTTTACGAGAAAATATTGCAATATTACACTATTTTACAAGAACAACAAAACAATTTGAATTATTGTGACAAAAGTGCGAATTTTATCTGACAAATGTCACCATATTGCATTAAAAAGTAATCATTTTTTCTTTAAAAATGTAATAATTTTACGAGAAAATATTGCAATATTACAGAAACAGAAAGAATATGAGAAATTGTTCCCAATTTTATAAGAAAAAAGTTGACACATTGTGAGAAAAAGACTGCTTTTAGTTCATTTGTTTTGTTTCGTTTTGAATTTTTTGTTTGCTATTGGTTTTTAATCTTTCTTATTTCCTTCAAGTTATTACAGTACATTTCTATATACATATTTATTTATTTGTTTAGATTAATTTTGGCCAAAGGGGGTGCATTTCAATTTCTTACACACACTTGTTATTTCATATGTTGACCAGAGAGGGAGCAATTCTATTTTTTTTTCACACACTTGTTATTTCATATGTTAACAGTCATTTTTTACGAGAAAATATTGCAATATTACATTATTTTACAAGAACAACAAAACAATTTGAATTATTGTGATAAAAGTCCGAATTTTATCTGACAAATGTCACCATTTTCCATTAAAAAGTAATAATTTTACATGAAAAAGTCATAATTTTTTCGAGAAAATATTGCAATATTACAGAAACAGAAAGAATATGAGAAATTGTTCCCAATTTTATAAGAAAGAAGTCGACACATTGTGAGAAAAAGATTGATTTAGTTAAATTTTTTGTTTGTTAATGGTTTTTAATCTTCATTATTTACTTCAGGTTATTACAGTATGTCTCTCTCTCTCTCTCTCTCTCTCTCTCTCTCTCTCTCTCTCTCTCTCTCTCTCTCTCTCTCTCTCTCTATATATATATATATATATATATATATATATATATATATATATATATATATATATATATATATACATACATACATACATACATACATACATACAAACATACATACATACATACATACATACATACATACATACATACATACATACATACATACATACATACATACATATATATATATATATATATATATATATATATATATATATATATATATATATATATATATATATATATATATATATATTTTTGTTTTTTAATTAATTTTGGCCAAAGTGGGCGCATTTCAATTTCTTCCACACACTTGTTATTTCACATGTTAAAAGTCATTTTTTACGAGAAAATATTGCAATATTACACTATTTTACAAGAACAACAAACAATTTTTAATTATTGTGATAAAAATCCAAATTTTATATGACAAATGTCACCATTTTGCATTAAAAAGTAATAATTTTACATGAAAAAGTAATAATTTTACATTAAAAAGTAATACTTTTACGAGAAAATATTGCAATATTACAGAATCAGAAAGAATATGAGAAATTGTTCCCAATTTTATAAGAAAGAAGTCGACACATTGTGAGAAAAAGACTGCTTTTAGTTCATTTATTATTATTATTTTTTAAATGTTTTGTTTACTATTGGTTTTTAATCTTCCTTATTTCCTTCAAGTTATTTCAGTATGTCTCTATATATGTATTTATTTATTTTTTTAAAAATTAATTTTGGCCAAAGGGGGCAAATTTCAATTCTTTACACACACTTGTTATTTCATATGTTGACCAGAGGGAGAGCAATTCAAAACAATTCACACACTTGTTATTTCATATGTTAACAGTCATTTTTTTACGAGAAAATATTGCAATATTACACTATTTTACAGGAACAACAAAACAATTTGAATTATTGTGATAAAAGTCCGAATTTTATCTGACAAATGTCACCATATTGCATTAAAAAGTAATTATTTTTTCTTTAAAAATGTAATAGTTTTTTCTTTAAAAATGTAATAGTTTTTTCTTTAAAAATGTAATAATTTTACGAGAAAATATTGCAATATTACAGAAACAGAAAGAATATGAGAAATTGTTCCCAATTTTATAAGAAAGAAGTCGACACATTGTGAGAAAAAGACTGATTTTAGTTAATTTATTGTAAAAAAAATTACATTTTTTGTTTGTTATTGGTTATTAATCTTCATTATTTACTTCAAGTTATTACAGTATGTCTCTATATACATATGTATTTATTTTTAAAAAAAATACATTTTGGCCAAAGGAGGCGAATTTTAATTCCTCACACACACTTGTTATTTCATATGTTAACAGTCTTTTTTTTTTACGCGAAAATATTGCAATATTACCCTATTTTACAAGAACAACAAAAACATTTGAATTCTTGTGATACAAGTCCGAATTTTATCTTACAAATGTCACCATTTTGCATTAAAAAGTAATAATTTTACATAATTTTATGACAACATATTGCAATATTACAGAAACAGAAAGAATATGAGAAATTGTTCCTAATTTTATGAGAAAAAAGTTGACACATTGTGACAAAAAGACTGATTTTAGTTCATTTATTATTGAAAAAAATCTTCATTATTTACTTCAAGTTATTACAGTATGTCTTTATATACATATTTTTTTTAATTAATTTTGGCCAAAGGGGGCCTATTTCAATTCCTTACACCCACTTGTTATTTCATATGTTGACCAGAGGGGGAGCAATACAACTTTTTTTCCACACACTTGTTATTTCATATGTTGACAGTCAAATTTTTTTGGGGGGGCCCACCCTCATGTTGACCAGCAGGGGGTGCAAATGAGACATTGTCTATTAGATGCAATGTTATTGGGACCATGATTTATGTCATCACTTGTTCACACCTCCTCATATGGAAGATACTTTTCCTTCTTCACGTCTCAAGAAGGGCGGGAATACAAGCACACACACACACACACACACACACACACACACACACACACACACACACACACACACACACACACACACACACACACACACACACACACACACACACACACGTGTACGTGTACGTGTACGTGTACGTGTCTAACAATCTAAGATGAATATAAAGGCCGGGTATAAGACTATTCATCACCAGATGATTACCACCTGACAGCAGTAATTGAAAAACACTTATTGGAGTGGTTGGGGAGGAGGAGGGTACTTTCAGTCCCATCTGACAAAATAACCCTTTGGAGGGAAAAGAACAGTCTGGAACTGATGATAAATTGACATATTTTAAAACAGACACATAAAGCTCAGCTATTAAGATTTCTATGTGACGATACGTAATTATGAACTATACGAGGGCTGTCCTGATACCAATGTTTTGGTATTTCAATACTTTTCTGAATAAAGGGCACCAGAAAAAATGTCATTAATGTCTTTGTTGTAACAAAAAATGTTAGTGTACATGAAACATATGTTTATATTATTTTAGTCCTTCAATAAAATAGTGAACATACTAGACAACTTGTCTTTTAGTAGTAAGTAAACAAACAAAGACTCCTAATTAGTCTGCAGTAACATATTGTGTCATTTATACACCTATTATTTCTTTTTCAAGGTAGCAAACCTTTAGAATAAGGTACAATTTTGTAATAAAGTAGTCAAACAAAATTGTTTTTCTTGGATTTACTTGACAAGTTTGAGCATCTCAAAAAGGCACAGGTCACATTCATGTAAGTAGGAAGTGGTGTTGTTCTGATACCAATATTTTGGTACCGGTACCAGTACCAAAATGCATTTTGATATTTTTCGGTACTTTTTGAAATAAAGGGGGACCACAAAAAATGTCATTATTGTCTGTATTTGAACAAAAAATGTTAGTGTACAAGAAACACATGTTTATTATTGACATTTAGTCCTTCAATAAAATAGTGAACTTGTCTTTTAGTAGTAAGTAAACAAACAAAGACTCCTAATTAGTCTATGCAGTAACATATTGTGTCATTTATACACCTATTATTTTGTACACATTATGAGGGACAAACTGTAAAAAATGTATTATTAATCTGCTTGTTCATTTACTGTTAATATCTGCTTACTTTCTGGTTTAACATGTTCTATTTTTTTTTTAGAATTAGGTAAAGTTGGTCTCGCTACTGTATTGGAAACTTTCTAATCAAGTAGTCAAACAAAATTGTCTTTCTTGGATTTACTTGACAAGTTTGAGCATCTCAAAAAAGGCACAGGTCACATTCGTGTAAGTAGGAAGTGGTGTTGTCCTGATACCAATATTTTGGTACCGGTACCAACATGTATCTTGATATTTTTCGGTACTTTTCGAAATAAAGGGGACCACAAAAAATGTCAGTATTGTCTTTATTGTAACACAAAAATGTTAGTGTACATGAAACATATGTTTATTATTGTCATTTAGTCCTTCAATAAAATAGACAACTTGTCTTTTAGTAGTAAGTAAACAAACAAAGACTCCTAATTAGTCTGCAGTAACATATTGTGTCATTTATACACCTATTTTTTTTTTCTTCAAGGTAGCAAACCTTTAGAATAAGGTAAAGTTTGTCTCGCTACAGTTTTGGAAATTTTGTAATAAAGTAGTCAAACAAATTAGTTTTTCTTGGATTTACTTGAGAAGCTCGGGCATCTCAAAAAAGGCACAGGTCACATTCATGTAAGGAGTACGCAATAGGAAGTTGTGTTGTCCTGATACCAATATTTTGGTACCGGTACCAGTACCAAAATATATTTTGATATTTTTCGGTACTTTTCGAAATAAAGTGGACCACAAAAAATTTAATTATTGTCTTTATTTGAACAAAAAATGTTAGTGTACATGAAACATATGTTTATTATTGTCATTTAGTCCTTAAATAAAATAGTGAACTTGTCTTTTAGTAGTAAGTAAACAAACAAAGACTCCTAATTAGTCTGCAGTAACATATTGTGTCATTTATACACCTATTATTTTGTACACATTATGAGGGACAAACTGTAAAAAATGTATTATTAATCCACTTGTTCATTTACTGTTAATATCTGCTTATTTTCTGTTTCAACATGTTCTATCTACACTTCTGTTCAAATGTAATAATCACTTATTCTTCTCTTCTTTGATACTTGACATTACTTTTGGATGATACCACACATTTAGGTATGGATCCGATACCCAGTAGTTACAGGGTCATACATTGGTCATATTCAAAGTCCTACAGAAGACATATTTCCTGACTTTATAAACATAATAAAAACATTTTAAAAAGGAAAATAGATTTTGTGACGCTGAAAAATATCGATGCAATCATAGTAGTATCGACTAGATACGCTCCTGTACTTGGTATCATTACAGTGGATGTCTGGTGTAGATCCACCCATGGCGTTTGTTTACATTGTGACGCCGGTGAGCTATTGTATCCTCCTACGGTGTGTAGTGAAGCATGTTTAGCTATTCCTCATCCTCCAGTGATAATAATACTTGTAAGAAACATGTCTTAAAGCAGCTCTTCTTGCGGGTGTTTCAGTGTTATAACTTCACCTTTATTTTTACTTTTTACACCAAAATGCGTCCGTTCTCCCTTTTCTGTCTACACACTGTGTCTGCTTGTCAGTACTCTGTGTGTGTGCGCTGCCCAACATGCTCCTAAAACCAGCAATGTCACCACGTGACGACACACAGTCATGCCCGTTAAAAAAAAGGGGTGTTGGGGCGTGAAAGGGTACTTTTAGAGGCGGTATAGTACCAATGTGATTCATTAGTATGGCGGTACTATACTAGTACCGGTATACCGTACAACCCTAGTTGCATTTAAACTACCCTGACAAGTACAATTTGTCCAAAAAGTGACTTAAATAAATGTAACTTATTACAAAAAAAGGTGTCAAAGCCTGCAAAAAAAAAATGCAGAGAAACCACACCACTGTTTCATCTCGACTGAATACCCCCGAGTCTTAACTTCAGCCCCTTTCTGTTCGTCCTCCTTTGTTCTCCACACTCCTATTTATCACTGTATGAAAGCTGAAAGAGATATTATTATGGGGTGGCGGGCTGAGGACGGCCGACAGGGGTAGCCACATGGATCGCGAGCGCGGCTAATGACCAGAGGACAGGCTTGGCCAGTGGTCTGTGGTGCCTGCTGGGTGTGATGGATGGACAACACCCGGGGAAGAGGAGGGAGGGGGGGGAGGATGTCCCCGCCTGGACATATTTTATATTATTATATTATATTTTACTGTAACACACACACACCATGTGGGGATGGCCGGATTGGACCCAAGATGCAATGACAAAAAAATGTGCTTTTTGTTGTTCCGTCTACCAGCCGTCCATAGCGTTTCTACTCGTATGGGTTCTTTTTACAATATAACTAAAACTATTCTTACTTACTAAACCATCCCATGTGTGATGTCTGTAGGGGTATTTTCATGCATAAATCAAGTGCTAATAGCACAAAAAAAAAATGCTTTTTGACTTTGAATATGACCAATGTATGATCCTGTAACTACTTGGTATCGGATCGATACCTAAATGTGCGGTATCATCCAAAACTAAGAAGAAAAGAATAAGTGATTATTACATTTGAACAGAAGTGTAGATAGAACATGTTCAAACAGAAAATAAGCAGATATTAACAGTAAATGAACAAGTAGATGAATAATCCATTTTTTACAGTTTGTCCTTCATAATGTGTACAAAATAATAGGTGTATAAATGACACAATATGTTACTGCATAGACTAATTAGGAGTCTTTGTTTGTTTACTTACTACTAAAAGACAAGTCCACTATTTTATTTAAGGACTAAATTACAATAATATAAGATTTTTTGTTCAAAAACAGACACTAAATAATTTTCTTGTGGTCCCCTTTATTTAGAAAAGTATCGAAATACATTTTGGTACCGGTACCAGTACCAAAATATTGGTATCAGGAAAATATTGGTAAGCAGTATTATATGTGACCATGTCTGTTGACATTGTGTTGGTGGATTTATTTATTTTTTCATTTTTTTTGCACCATGACTAGGGAAGGTTGTTTGCATTGGGTCATATAAGTAAATGATGCACACACTTGCCTTCAGCGTATAATTGCTTTGTCTACTAGATGACAACGTAACTATTATTTATTTAATCATTTTTTATGGTATTACTTATGGAGTATATAAATTGAGAACAGGAAGTGAACAAAAGTGCATGCATGTGTGATGCATCATGTTGCATGCATGCATGTGTGATGCATCATGTTGCATGCATGCATGTGTGATGCATCATGTTGTATGCATGCATGTGTGATGCATCATGTTGTATGCATGCATGTGTGATGCATCATGTTGTATGCATGCATGTGTGATGTATCATGTTGTATGCATGCATGTGTGATGTATCATGTTGTATGCATGCATGTGTGATGTATCATGTTGTATGCATGCATGTGTGATGCATCATGTTGTATGCATGCATGTGTGATGTATCATGTTGCATGCATGCATGTGTGATGCATCATGTTGCATGCATGCATGTGTGATGCATCATGTTGTATGCATGCATGTGTGATGCATCATGTTGTATGCATGCATGTGTGATGCATCATTTTGTATGCATGCATGTGTGATGTATCATGTTGTATGCATGCATGTGTGATGTATCATGTTGTATGCATGCATGTGTTATGTATCATGTTGTATGCATGCATGTGTGATGTATCATGTTGTATGCATGCATGTGTGATGTATCATGTTGCATGCATGCATGTGTGATGTATCATGTTGTATGCATGCATGTGTGATGTATCATGTTGCATGCATGCATGTGTGATGCATCATGTTGCATGCATGCATGTGTGATGCATCATGTTGCATGCATGCATGTGTGATGCATCATGTTGCATGCATGCATGTGTGATGTATCATGTTGTATGCATGTATGTGTGATGTATCATGTTGTATGCATGCATGTGTGATGTATCATGTTGTATGCATGCATGTGTGATGCATCATGTTGTATGCATGCATGTGTGATGTATCATGTTGTATGCATGCATGTGTGATGGGTCATGTTGTATGCATGCATGTGTGATGTATCATGTTGTATGCATGCATGTGTGATGTATCATGTTGTATGCATGCATGTGTGATGTGTCATGTTGTATGCATGCATGTGTGATGTATCATGTTGTATGCATGCATGTGTGATGTATCATGTTGTATGCATGCATGTGTGATGTATCATGTTGTATGCATGCATGTGTGATGTATCATGTTGTATGCATGCATGTGTGATGTATCATGTTGTATGCATGCATGTGTGATGGGTCATGTTGTATGCATGCATGTGTGATGTATCATGTTGTATGCATGCATGTGTGATGTATCATGTTGTATGCATGCATGTGTGACGTATCATGTTGTATGCATGCATGTGTGATGTATCATGTTGTATGCATGCATGTGTGATGCATCATGTTGTATGCATGCATGTGTGATGCATCATGTTGTATGCATGCATGTGTGATGTATCATGTTGTATGCATGCATGTGTGATGTATCATGTTGTATGCATGCATGTGTGATGCATCATGTTGTATGCATGCATGTGTGATGCATCATGTTGTATGCATGCATGTGTGATGTATCATGTTGTATGCATGCATGTGTGATGTATCATGTTGTATGCATGCATGTGTGATGCATCATGTTGTATGCATGCATGTGTGATGTATCATGTTGTATGCATGCATGTGCGATGCATCATGTTGTATACATGCATGTGTGATGTATCATGTTGTATGCATGCATGTGTGATGCATCATGTTGTATGCATGCATGTGTGATGCATCATGTTGTATGCATGCATGTGTGATGTGTCATGTTGTATGCATGCATGTGTGATGTATCATGTTGTATGCATGCATGTGTGATGTATCATGTTGTATGCATGCATGTGTGATGTATCATGTTGTATGCATGCATGTGTGATGCATCATGTTGTATGCATGCATGTGTGATGTATCATGTTGTATGCATGCATGTGTGATGCATCATGTTGCATGCATGCATGTGTGATGTATCATGTTGTATGCATGCATGTTGGAAATGAAGTCAA
>NC_084744.1:62637999-62712999 GCF_033978785.1 Entelurus aequoreus | reverse complement strand
ATCCACACATCGTATTTTCTGGTATTTAAGCCTGACCGAACAAATTTTAGAAAAAATAATTAATTTTATATAATAATAAGCCGCAGATATATACCAGTACAAATGATTTTTACAATGTTTATTTACATACCTTAATTGTTTCCAAACGGTGCCTGTAAAAAGGCAGTAAAACGGCTGATCAAACAAAACAGAAGTCGTGGTCATGGACCCGCCAGCTGCGCAAGCTAGCTCTCCAATCAGCTAAACAGACTCAATAAATACACGGTGACGTTTTGGTGAATTTACGAAACTGAAACAAAATGCCTTTGTAAGTTAATAATACTAACGCAGACAACAACATATTTGCTAATGCTAATAATGGTAGCTTGATGACGTGACGATAGCGCGTACAAGCATGCATGAAAACACTCCTGCAGACATCACACATTTGCACGTTATAAGTTTATATTACATTACTTTATTATGTTACTGCATATGTCAGCAGACTAATTATGAGTCTTTGTTTGTTTACTTACTACTAAAAGACAAGTTGTCTAGTATGTTCACTATTTTATTTAAGGACTAAATGACAATAATCAACATATGTTTCATGTACACTAACATTTTTTGTTCAAATAAAGCCAATAATGACATTTTTTTTGTGGTCCCCCTTTATTTAGAAAAGTACCAAAATATTGGTATTGTTACAACACAAGATACAACACGTTATGGCCAGCGAGCGAAGAAAACTCGATTCATTACCCGCACCGTTTTATAAGCCCCAGGGTTCAAAGCGTAGGAAAAAAAGTAAATGGATAAGGTAAGTAAATAAGACAAGGTAAATAAAATCAAATAAATAAAAACAAATAACGCTCAAATAACGAGCCCTCTCTGCCTTTCTTCAGCAACAACTCAGGACTTTTGTCCATATTTGATTCCGTAAATGCTTCCGGAGTGTTCTCCGATCTATTGTTGACGGTGTTTTCCAATGACAAGAGGATTTTTTTCTTGTACACGTTACAATTTCCCACAATTATAATAACTGCCATGCACTCTGGCTCCGACAACACACACACACACACACACACACACACACACACACACACACACACACACACACACACACACACACACACACACACACACACACACACACACACACACACACACACACACACACACACACACACACACACACACACACACACACACAATAATGGTGTGCTCCTTAATGGCGGCTGGTGCTCTTTCATGCATCTCCAGCCCCAGTCCTCGTTAATTATCCACACCATTAATTTACCCCGTTTGTATATTTGTTGCTTATTAGCTCTCCGGCGAGAAGTACAACACACACTTCATCTCTCTCGCTCGCTTCACCCACCAATGATGCACACAATACTGCCTTAATCATATATTAAACATATATTATTTATTTATTGCAACTTCAATATATTTATGTATTATGAATTTATACCTTTTAGGTACGTATTCATGTATTTCATATATTATATTCCTTCTTATTCATCAGGGTACCGGTACAAATGTTTGTTAGCTTCTTTGGGACACGTGCATTGCATCACTTCCTGTTTAGACCGGTAAACAGGAAGTAGGAAGTAAAGTTAGCCAACAATAATAATAATAATAATAAGATTGTATTTGTAAAAAGCACTTTATATTGAGTAAACAATCTCAAAGTGCTACAGTGTATTAAAAAAATAAAAATAAATAAATAATAAGATAATAAAGAAAAATTAAAACTAGAACAGCCAAATAGCTATAACTAGTATGCATATATCTAAAAAAAAAAGGGCTTTAAGCCTTTTTTAAAAGCATCCACAGTCTGTGGTGCCCTCAGGTGGTCAGGGAGAGCGTTCCACAGACTGGGAGCGGCGTATTGTAACGCCTGCACACTATCACGATCAATTTACCTTAGCCTTCATGTGATAAATCAAGTATTTTGTTTATTATTTGTTTAGCAGTAGGTCCTCATTATGCTGAGGAGTCAAAGCCAAACTGAAATGCTAGCATTTAGCACGCTGGACAGATAGCGTGAAAAGGTATGAGCATAATGAGCTGATAAAACTAGATTTCTAACAGTACTATGCTAACATGCTAACAATAGCATGCTGGCAGTTAGCATTGGTGTCATACCAAAATACGTAAACTGTGTTATACCTGTTAGATTAGCATTAAAAAAAAGCTAGCAATATGCTAAAATATAATCTGTAGCGATGTATACTTGAAAAATGTGTTAAAAATGCTAGCATGGTAACGCTAGCACAGCAAATATGACTTTGGTATAAACCGTATTTATGTATTATGAATTCATATCTTATAGGTACGTATTCATGTATTGCATATGTTATATTCCTTCTTATTCATCAGGGTAACGCTAAAAATGTTTGTTACCTTCTTTTGGGGACACATGCATTACGTCACTTCCTGTTTAGACCGGTAAACAGGAAGTAGGAAGTAAAGTTAGCCAATAATAATAATAATATATTTTATTTGTAAAAAGCACTTTATATTGAGTAAACAATATCAACGTGCTACAGTGTATTAAAAAAAAAATAATAATTAAAAAAAAAAGATAATAAAGAAATAAAGAACAATTAAAACTAGAACAGCCAAATAGCTATAACTAGTATGCATATATCTAAAAAAAAAAGGGCTTTTAAGCCTTTTTTAAAAGCATCCACAGTCTGTGGTGCCCTCAGGTGGTCAGGGAGAGCGTTCCACAGACTGGGAGCGGCGTATTGTAACGCCTGCACACTATCACGATCAATTTACCTTAGCCTTCATGTGATAAATCAAGTATTTTGTTTATTATTTGTTTAGCGGTAGGTCCTCATTATGCGCGAACACGCAATTTCGGTAGAAATTGTGTGTGAATGCTGAGGAGTCAAAGCCAAACTGAAATGCTAGCATTTAGCACGGTGGACAGATAGCGTCAAAAGGTATGAGCATAACGAGCTGAAAAAAATAGCTTTCTAACAGTACTATGCTAACATGCTAACAATAGCATGCTGGCAGTTAGCATTGGTGTCATACCAAAATACGTCAACTGTGTTATACCTGTTAGATTAGCATTAAAAAAAGATAGCAATATGCTCAAATATAATCTGTAGCGATGTATACTTGAAAAATGTGTTAAAAATGCTAGCATGGTAACGCTAGCACAGCAAATATGACTTTGGTATAAACCGTATTTATGTATTATGAATTCATATCTTATAGGTACGTATTCATGTATTTCATATGTTATATTCCTTCTTATTCATCAGGGTAACGCTACAAATGTTTGTTACCTTCTTTTGGGGACACGTGCATTACGTCACTTCCTGTTTAGACCGGTAAACAGGAAGTAGGAAGTAAAGTTAGCCAATAATAATAATAATAATAATAATATTTTATTTGTAAAAAGCACTTTATATTGAGTAAACAATATCAAAGTGCTACAGTGTATTAACAAAACAAAAATACAAAAATTAATAAATACATACATAAATAAAAAGATAAAGAAATAAATAAAAATTAAAACTAGAACAGTCAAATAACTATAACTAGTATGCATATATCTAAAAAAAGGCTTTTTTAAAAATAAGGGCGTTTAAGCCTTTTTTAAAAGCATCCACAGTCTGTGGTGCCCTCAGGTGGTCAGGGAGAGCGTTCCACAGACTGGGAGCGGCGTATTGTAACGCCTGCACACTATCACGATCAATTTACCTTAGCCTTCGTGTGATAAATCAAGTATTTTGTTTATTACTTGTTTATCAGTAGGTCCTCATTATGCGCGAACACGCAATTTCGACTCAAAGCCAAACTGAAATGCTAGCATTTAGCACGCTGGACAGATAGCGTGAAAAGGTATGAGCATAACGAGCTGAAAAAAACAGCTTTCTAACAGTACTATGCTAACATGCTAACAATAGCATGCTGGCAGTTGGCATTAGTGTCATAGCAAAATACGTAAACTGAGATGTATACCTGTTCAATTAGCATTAGAAAAAGCTAGCAACATGCTAAAATATAATCTGTGGCGATCACTCTGCGATGTATACCTGGAAAATCTGTTAAAAATGCTAGCATGGTATCGTTAACACACCAAATATGACTTTGGTATGTACCTATAAAATTAAATTAAAAAAGGTATTTGTCGCTGGCTGGATATCCGCAGTGGTCAATTAGGGCGTTTCACGCTTAAATGCGCCTTCGTGATTAGCGACCGGGCCGCGGGTTTTTCAGAGTTCAACTGTGTTGCCGTTGTTTGTCGCATGTAGGGCATTTTTTCTTTGAGAAAATCTAAATGCCGCCGAGTACCCATTGAGAACCGAGCTAGCTTGATCACCACGCTGTATTTAATGGCCGGGACATCAGTAAAATCCAAGCAATTGAGGGATCCTGCCTAACCACATGCCCTTATAAGGAAACTGTGTAAACCCCTGAGATTGGAACCGTAACCTGTAACTGTTGATATTGTAGCACAGGTGCTAAATAGCCATCCATCCATCCATCTTCAACCGCTTATCCGGAATCGGGTCACGGGGACAACAGCTCCAGCAGACTTCCCTCTCCAGAGCAACATTAGCAACTTCCTCCTGGGGAATCCTGAAGCGTTCCCAGGCCAGAGAGGAGATGTAATCCCCCCATCTGGTCCTTGGCCTGCCGCGGGATCTCCTCCCAGTGAGACGTGCAACCAGGACCTCCCTAGGGAGACGCTGGTGAGGCATCCGCGCGAGATGCCCGAACCACCTAAGCTGGCTCCTTTCCAAGCGAAGGAACAGCGGCTCTACTCCCGAGTCTCTCTCGGGTGACTGAACTTCTCACCCTATCTCTAAGGGTGTGTCCTGGGCATGACGTTAAAGTGCATCCGGCAGTGGAGGCTCCTCGATGGGGTCTTGGGGCACTAGGAGGTTAACCCCTTTACTACTGTTACCCCAGGTGGCCCTTGGCAAAGGCCTAGTACCTGACTGCCCCCCAGCCAGGGATACGGTGAAGACCTCAACGGCGGAGCAGGCGGAAGACGGTAGATGTAAGAACTACCACAACGGCTGCAATGGCAGAAGGAGGCACCCCCACATCCATGTGGGCCGAGTTATGGGGAAATAACGACCCAAGACCTCAACGGTGGAACAGGCGGAGGATGATTGCTAACCCTATGGAGAGTCACAACGGCTGGGATGGTCCCCAGTCGTCTTGGACTCCATGCCACTGGACCCTGACCCGGATCTGTCAAGTATCGTGTGGTGACTGTCTGTGCACCGGTCTCCCCACGTTAAACAAAGTCACGCACAGGCATCCTCCATAAAGGGATACCCCTCGACCAGGAGGATCGTCATACTCTCTTCGAGTGACCGCCGATGATGATCTCTAAGGGAGATGCCAGCCACCCTTCTGAGGAAACTCATTTCGGCCGCTTGTATCCGCGATCTTATTCTTTCGGTCATGACCCACACTTCATGACCGTAGGTGAGAGTAGGAATGTACATAGCTTTGCCTTCTGGCTCAGCTCTAGTTTCGTCACAACAGTGCGGCGGCAGAGAGACTGCAATACTGGCCCAGCTGCTCCCATTCTGCTCCGTTCTGCTGCTAAATAGCGACCTCCGTAAATAACTCACATCAGACACGGAGTCGGAGAAATCAGAGAGTGACGGACAACTTAATGGAGGGACTGGACAAGGACTAGAAAGGGAGAATGGAATCATTAGAATGCAAATGAGGACAATTAGCAGCAGGGTTTTGAAAGTAACAACCATGTTCGCTGTCAAAAACCCGAACGCCAGGCAAAATTAATCTGACCACTTTGCAGGCGACAAGAATTTTATTTACCAATGACTACGTCTATAAGACCGTTTTCAGTGCCTAAAACCACGTTATTTTGCTCCGGAAAATGGTGTTTCTGTCAGTCAAACCAAGCCAAGTTAACAATTTCGAAAGTCCAGAGTCACAGCTGTAAGCTACCCAAGGTGGCTGTCCGGAATGGTGGGGCCCCTGGGCAGCTGTTGTCAACCTAATCCTATTTATCAGTCGGGGGACCTTGAATTGTTTCTAAACCATCCAAAAAGAACGATCCGATGTAGGTTGTTATAGGCAAGGCGAGAGGCTATGCAAGTTTGTTTATAGAGTCTAGTCCGTACACACGGAACTCCATGTGGACTGGACACTGGCCGAGTTTTGTTTATAGATGCTAGACACTGGCCAAGGTATAGAGTCTAGACACTGGCCAAGTGTATTTATAGAGTCTGGTCCGTACACACGGAACTCCATGCGGACTGGACACTGGCCGAGTTTTGTTTATAGAGTCTAGACACTGGCCAAGGTACTCAGTGGCCTAGTGGTTAGAGTGTCCGCCCTGAGATCGGTAGGTTGTGAGTTCAAACCCCGGCCGAGTCATACCAAAGACTATAAAAATGGGACCCATTACCTCCCTGCTTGGCACTCAGCATCAAGGGTTGGAATTGGGGGTTAAATCATCAAAAATGATTCCCGGGCGCGGCTACGCTGCTGCCCACTGCTCCCCTCACCTCCCAGGGGGTGATCAAGGGGATGGGTCAAATGCAGAGGACAAATTTCACCACACCTAGTGTGTGTGTGACAATCATTGGTACTTTACTTTAACTTTAGACACTGGCCAAGGTATAGAGTCTAGACACTGGCCAAGGTATAGAGTTTAGCAAATGTATATAGTCTAGACACAAGGTATAGAGTTTAGACACTGGCCAAGTGTGTTTATAGAGTCTGGTCCGTGCACACGGAACTCCATGCGGACTGGACACTGGCCGAGTTTTGTTTATAGATGCTAGACACTGGCCAAGGTATAGAGTCTAGACACTGGCCAAGGTATAAAGTCTAGACAATATATAGAGTCTAGACACTGGCCAAGTTTGTTTATAGTCTAGTCCGTACACACGGAACTCCATGCGGACTGGACACTGGCCGAGTTTTGTTTATAGATGCTAGACACTGGCCAAGGTATAGAGTCTAGACACTGGCCAAGGTATAGAGTTTAGAAAATGTATATAGTCTAGACACAAGGTATAGAGTTTAGACACTGGCCAAGTGTGTTTATAGAGTCTGGTCCGTACACACGGTACTCCATGCGGACTGGACACTGGCTGAGTTTTGTTTATAGATGCTAGACACTGGCCAAGGTATAGAGTCTAGACACTGGCCAAGGTATATAGTCTAGACAAGATATAGAGTCTAGACACAAGGTATAGAGTCTACACACTGACCAAGTTTGTTTATAGAGTCTAGTCCGTACACACGGAACTCTATGTGGACCGGACACTGGCCGAGTTTTGTTTATAGATTCCAGACACTGGCCAAGGTATAGAGTCTAGACACTGGCCAAGGTATAGAGTTTAGAAAATGTATATAGTCTAGACACAAGGTATAGAGTTTAGACACTGGCCAAGTGTGTTTATAGAGTCTAGTCCGTACACACGGAACTCCATGCGGACTGGACACTGGCCGAGTTTTGTTTATAGAACTAGACACTGGCCAAGGTATAGAGTCTAGACACTGGCCAAGGTATAGAGTCTAGACAAGATATAGAGTCTAGACACAAGGTTTAGAGTCTAGACACTGGCCAAGTTTGTTTATAGAGTCTAGTCCGTACACACGGAACTCTATGTGGACTGGACACTGGCCGAGTTTTGTTTATAGATTCTAGACACTGGCCAAGGTATAGAGTTTAGACACTGGCCAAGTGTGTTTATAGAGTCTGGTCCGTACACACGGAACTCCATGCGGACTGGACACTGGCCGAGTTTGTTTATAGAGTCTAGACACTGGCCAAGGTATAGTCTAGACACTGGCCAAGGTATAGAGTCTAGACACTGGCCAAGGTATAGAGTTTAGAAAATGTATGCAGTCTAGACACAAGGTATAGAGTTTAGACACTGGCCAAGTGTGTTTATAGAGTCTGGTCCGTACACACGGAACTCTATGTGGATTGGACACTGGCCGAGATTTGTTTATAGAGTCTAGACACTGGCCAAGGTATAGAGTTTAGACACTGGCCAAGTGTGTTTATAGAGTCTGGTCCGTACACACGGAACTCCATGCGGACTGGACACTGGCCGAGTTTGTTTATAGAGTCTAGACACTGGCCAAGGTATAGTCTAGACACTGGCCAAAGTATAGAGTCTAGACACTGGCTAAGGTATAGAGTCTAGAAAATGTATAGAGTCTCGACACAAGATATAGAGTCTAGACACTGGCCAAGGTATAAAGTCTAGACACTGGGCAAGGTATAGAGTCTAGACACTAGCCAAGGTATAGAGTCTAGACAAGGTATAGAGTCTAGACACAAGGTATAGAGTCTAGACACTGGCTACGTTTGTTTATAGAGTCTGGTCCGTACACATGGAACTCCACGCGGACTGGACACTGGCCGAGTTTGTTTATAGAGTCTAGACACTGGCCAAGGTATAGTCTAGACACTGGCCAAAGTATAGAGTCTAGACACTGGCTAAGGTATAGAGTCTAGAAAATGTATAGAGTCTCGACACAAGGTATAGAGTCTAGACACTGGCCAAGTGTGTTTATAGAGTCTGGTCCGTACACATGGAACTCCACGCGGACTGGACACTGGCCGAGTTTGTTTATAGAGTCTAGACACTGGCCAAGGTATAGTCTAGACACTGGCCAAAGTATAGAGTCTAGACACTGGCTAAGGTATAGAGTCTAGAAAATGTATAGAGTCTCGACACAAGGTATAGAGTCTAGACACTGGCTACGTTTGTTTATAGAGTCTGGTCTGTACACATGGAACTCCACGCGGACTGGACACTGGCCGAGTTTGTTTATAGAGTCTCACCACTGGCCAAGGTATAGAGTCTAGACACTGGCCAAGGTATAGAGTCTAGCCACTAGCCAAGGTATAGAGTCTAGACACAAGGTAGAGAGTCTAGACACTGGCTACGTTTGTTTATAGAGTCTGGTCCGTACACATGGAACTCCACGCGGACTGGACACTGGCCGAGTTTGTTTATAGAGTCTCACCACTGGCCAATGTATAGAGTCTAGACACTGGCCAAGGTATAGAGTCTAGACACTAGCCAAGGTATAGAGTCTAGACAAGGTATAGAGTCTAGACACAAGGTATAGAGTCTAGACACTGGCTACGTTTGTTTATAGAGTCTGGTCCGTACACATGGAACTCCACGCGGACTGGACACTGGCCGAGTTTGTTTATAGAGTCTCACCACTGGCCAATGTATAGAGTCTAGACACTGGCCAAGGTATAGAGTCTAGACACTAGCCAAGGTATAGAGTCTAGACACAAGGTATAGAGTCTAGACACTGGTCAAGTTTGTTTATAGAGTCTAGTCCGTACACACAGAACTCCATGCGGACTGGACACTGGCCGAGAGTTGGTGGGCGGCCCAGGGTGGGGTCGGCTCTCTTGGTTGCTTTGTTGGGTCTGCTCCCCCCGGCCCAGCAGACGATGGCGTGCAACACCACAGAGGGCCACCAGTTTTTTTTGTTTTTGTTTTGTTTTTTTGTAGCTGTATGTGGAACTCCCTGTGACTGTGCGGGTTCCCTCCGGGTACACCGGCTTCCTCCCACCTCCAAAGACATGCACCTGGGGATAGGCCCCTCCCACCTTCAAAGACATGCACCTGGGGATGGGCCCCTCCCAACTCCAAAGACATGCACCTGGGGATAGGCCCCTCCCACCTCCAAAGACATGCACCTGGGGATAGGCCCCTCCCACCTCCAAAGACATGCACCTGGGGATAGGCCTCTCCCACCTCCAAAGACATGCACCTGGGGATAGGCCCCTCCCACCTCCAAAGACATGCACCTGGGGATAGGCCCCTCCCACCTCCAAAGACATGCACCTGGGGATAGGCCCCTCCCACCTTCAAAGACATGCACCTGGGGATAGGCCTCTCCCACCTCCAAAGACATGCACCTGGGGATAGGCCCCTCCCACCTCCAAAGACATGCACCTGGGGATAGGCCCCTCCCACCTCCAAAGACATGCACCTGGGGATCAGTTGATTGGCAACACTAAATGGTCCCTAGTGTGTGAATGCGAGTGTGAATGTTGTCTGTGCTGGCCCTGTGATGAGGTGGCGACTTGTCCAGGGTGTACCCTGCCTTCCTGCCCGAATGCAGCTGAGATACTTTCCAGCACCCCCCCGCGACCCCGAAAGGGACAAGCAGTAGAAAATGGATGGATGTAGAAATGGCTTGTTGTATCAGCTCTGCTCTGTTAATATCCTTTGTGTTCTTTGATGTTTCCCTCTTACACACATGTTTATGGGTGCTATGGCTATGAGTTTTTTCCCCTTGGCCTCAGTGTGGACCCCCTCTCCAGGGGCCCAGGCTTGGACTGAATTATTTATTTTTTTCTCGCCCAAAGATTCCCAGTCCTAAAACTATCTCTGATAGATCTTTGTCATTAGTCATGGAAGTGTAAGCAAATGAAACAGGACTTGAGGTCTGTCCACTCAATCATTTCTCCCAGAATAAAAATGTGTTTTTTAAGGATTGAATGGTGATGTTAAATAAGCCGACTTGAAATGAGTCGGGCTGGATGATGTTGGCAGCCTCCCCCTCGCCCCCGTTATCAGCTGGAAGATGTTGGCAGCCTCCCCCTCGCCGCCGTTATCAGCGCGCCGCCTTAACCACACTTGACAGATAGTTGAAGGGCTCGCTCTGCCCTGTTTTGGACTCGTAATTATTTCACCAGTGTCACGTCACTGTCACCCTCGCCGGCATCACACCCTCTCACACACACACCCTCTCACACACACCCTCTCACACACACCCTCTCACACACACACCCTCTCACACACACACCCTCTCACACACACCCTCTCACACACACACCCTATCACACACACCATCTTTGACTGCTGAGCCTGGAGGAGAGAGTCTGTCAGTCCACCTCAGCACTGACCCTGTCTCTGCCAAAACCCCCGCCTTGCTGCCACGTGGTAACGATCCACCACCACGGTCAATAGCGGGCATGGGGAATAGTTTAGAACCGCTCCCCCGTGTAGCCATTCCTCGGAACCGCTTGCCATTTTTCCCCAAACGGTGCCTTTAACGATTATTCCGGGTGGGTAGCGACGCCGTTACGCGACGTGGGTAGCGACGCCGTTACGCGACGTGGGTAGTGACGCCGTTGCGCGACGTGGGTAGTGACGCCGTTACGCGACATGGGTAGCGACGCCGTTACACGACGTGGGTAGCGAAGCTATTACACGACCTGGATAGCGACGCCGTTACGCGAAGTAGGTAGCGGCGCCGTTTCGTGACGCACGAAGCGACGCCGTTACGCGGCGTGGATAGTGAGGCCATTACGCGACGTGGTTAGCGATGCGTTACACGACGTGGGTAGCGACGCTGTTACGTGACGCTGTTACGTGACGCTGTTACGCGATGCCATTACACGACGTGGGTAGCAACGCCATTATTACGCGACGTGGGTAGCGACCCCATTACGCAACGTGGGTAGCGACGCTATTATTATGCGACGAGGGTAGCAACGTCTTTACGCGACGCCTTTGTGCGACGCCTTTACACGACGTGGATAGCGACGCCGTTACACGCCGTGGGTAGCGACGCTGTCACACGACGTGGGTAGCGACGCCGTTACGCGACGTAGGTAGCGACACCATTACGCGATGTGGGTACCGACGCCATTACGCAACATGGGATGCGACACCGTTACGTGACGTGGGTAGCGACACCATTACGTGACGTGGGTAGCGACACCATTACGCGACGCGGGTAGCAACGCCGTTACGCGACGTGTGTAGCGACGCCATTACGCGATGTGGTTAGCGATGTGGGTAGCGACGCCGTTACTTGGGTAGCGACGCCGTTATGCGACGCCGTTACGCGACGTGTGTAGCGACGCCGTTACGCGACATGGGTAGCGACACCGTTACACGACGTGGGTGGCAAAGCCGTTACGCGGCGTAGGTGTAGCGGAGCTGTTATGCGACGTGGGTAGCGAAGCTGTTACGCGACCTGGGTAGCGACGCCGTTATGCGAAGTGGGTAGCGGCGCCGTTTTGTGACGCACGTAGCGACGCCGTTACGCGGCGTGGATAGCGAGGCCATTACGTGACGTGGGTAGCGATGCGTTACGCGACGTAGGTAGCGACGCTGTTACGCGACACTGTTACGCGACGCTGTTACGCGACGCTGTTACGCAACGTGGGTAGCGACGTCATTACGTGACTTGGGGTAGAGACGCCATTACGCGATGCCATTACACGACGTGGGTAGCAACGCCATTATTACGCGACGTGGGTAGCGACCCCATTACGCAACGTGGGTGGCGACGCCATTATTACGCGACGCCTTTATGCGACGCCTTTATGCGACGCCTTTACGCGATGTGGGTAGCGACGCCTTTACGCGACATGGATAGCAACGCCGTTACACGCCGTGGGTAGCGACGCCGTTACGCAACGTGGGTAGCGACGCCGTCACGCGACGTGGGTAGCGACGCCATTACGCGACATGGGATGCGACGCCGTTACGCGACGTGGGTAGCGACGCCATTACACGACGTGGGTAGCGACGCCATTACGCGACGCGGGTAGCAACGGCGTTACGCGACGTGGGTAGCAACGCCGTTACGCGATGTGGTTAGCGATGTGGGTAGCGACGCCGTTACACGACGTGGGTAGCGACGCCGTTACGCGATGTGGTTAGCGGTGTGGGTAGTGATGTGGGTAGCGACGCCGTTACGCGACGTGGGTAGCGACGCCAGATTGCAAAATGGGCCTCTTGAGACCTCACTGTAGTCTTTGTAAGGCCACTTTACATTTAAACTAAACAAAATTGATGCTAACCCACCTTTTTTTTACCAAACAAGAATCGATTAAGAGAACCGTTTAGGAACCAAATCGTGAAGCAGAACTGGAACCGGGAGAATGGAATTAATTCCCAGCCCTAGCCAAGAGTAGGTACTGAATGGAAACCCTGCAAATAATCCCGGTACAAAATTGATGAGCGGTTCATTAGCAAGATACGGTCAGAGCTCAAACCAATTCATGTTATTGCTAACGCCACGCACTCTGATTTCATGATACATCCACTAAAGTGAACATTTCTGTTACTGACATGGACTGCACAAAAACAAGATCATTTTTTGTCACAATCTCACATGACAGCGCTCTTATTTTTGTTTCCACTTCCTGTTTTCCTCCGTTTTATTGCTAACGCCATGCACTCTGATTTCATGAAATATCGACTGAAAACAACATTTCTGTTACTGACATGGATTGCACAAAAACAAGATTATTTTTTTGTCACAGTTGTTATTAGTTTCTTGCATGTTGTTTTATCTACCGTCCAGCGCTCTTATTTTTGTAACATCTATATATATTATCTCTTAAATTCTTCCTGTTTTCATCCATTTTATTGCTAACGCCACGCACTCTGATTTCATGAAATATCGACTAAAAACAACATTTCTGTTACTGAAATGGATTGCACGAAAACAAGAATATTTTTTGTCACAGTTATTAGTTTCTTGCATGTTGTTTTATTTACCGTCCAGCGCTCTTATTTTTGTAACATCTATATATATTATCTCTTAAATTCTTCCTGTTTTCCTCCATTTTATTGCTAACGCCATGCACTCTGATTTCATGAAATATAGACTGAAAACAACATTTCTGTTACTGACATGTATTGCACAAAAACAAGATCATTTTTTGTCACAATCTCACATGACAGCGCTCTTATTTTTGTTTCCACTTCCTGTTTTCCTCCGTTTTATTGCTAACGCCGTGCACTCTGATTTCATGAAATATCGACTGAAAACAACATTTCTGTTACTGACATGGATTGCACGAAAACAAGATTATTTTTTTGTCACAGTTGTTATTAGTTTCTTGCATGTTGTTTTATTTACCGTCCAGCGCTCTTATTTTTGTAACATCTATATATATTATCTCTTAAATTCTTCCTGTTTTCCTCCATTTTATTGCTAACGCCACGCACTCTGATTTCATGAAATATCGACTGAAAACAACATTTCTGTTACTGACATGGATTGCACGAAAACAAGATTATTTTTTGTCACAGTTATTAGTTTCTTGCATGTTGTTTTATTTACCGTCCAGCGCTCTTATTTTTGTAACATCTATATATATTATCTCTTAAATTCTTCCTGTTTTCCTCCATTTTATTGCTAACGCCACGCACTCTGATTTCATGAAATATCGACTGAAAACAACATTTCTGTTACTGACATGGATTGCACAAAAACAAGATCATTTTTTGTCACAATCTCACATGACAGCGCTCTTATTTTTGTTTCCACTTCCTGTTTTCCTCTGTTTTATTGCTAACGCCAGGCACTCTGATTTCATGAAATATCGACTGAAAACAACATTTCTGTTACTGACATGGATTGCACAAAAACACGATTATTTTTTGTCACTATCTCACATGACAGCGCTCTTATTTTTGTTTCCACTTCCTGTTTTCCTCCATTTTATTGCTAACGCCATGCACTCTGATTTCATGAAATATCGACTGAAAACAACATTTCTGTTACTGACATGGATTGCACAAAAACAAGATTATTTTTTGTCACTATCTCACATGACAGCGCTCTTATTTTTGTTTCCACTTCCTGTTTTCCTCCGTTTTATTGCTAACGCCACGCACTCCGATTTCATGAAATATCGACTGAAAACAACATTTCTGTTACTGACATGGATTGCACAAAAACAAGATTATTTTTTTAGTCACAGTTGTTATTAGTTTCTTGCATGTTGTTTTATTTACCGTCCAGCGCTCTTATTTTTGTAACATCTATAGATATTATCTCTTATATTCTTCCTGTTTTCCTCCATTTTCCGTGGCTTCTTTAGTCCGAGCACTGGCTACCTCACCTGTCCCTGATTGGCAATCCGGACACACCTGTTCCTGGTTGCTTCTCAGGATAGGGCCGGATCATTTTTGCTTTGATTCGTAACGCAACATTTTTTTCCCTCTTGTGCACTCCCCTGCTGCACTATTTCTATTGTGTTTTCCCCTCTTTAAAGGCTTTTGACTTTCGCTTCGCCTATTGTCTGTGCACCCTGGAGTCCGGACAAACAACACGTACATTGGAGTCCGATAATGAACCCTCTGTGACAAGGAGAGAAAAGGTGCGCATTCCGGAAGGGTCAAGGCAGAAATGAAGGACATGCGTGACCGTGACAGAAACATCTTAGGTGACAAAGAAAAGGGGCGAAGATTGGAGAGAGGAAGAAGACAGTGAAGATGGAGCTAGATTGATGGCGATCAATGATTTCAACAATAATGCCGCCTTCTGTATTCACTGTCACACTCTCACTCTGCGCTGCCATCACAATTGTCTGGCGGACAAGTTGAGAATGTCCATCTGCTTCCAGCTCCATCCTTCAAATCCTCCTCCTCCTCCCTTTCTGTTCTTCCAGTGCGTGTCAGATCCGCTGCTCCTCATGCTCACTTTGTTACTCACACCGCCGTGTCACTTCTGCTCAACGCACGTCGCCTGCCGCCTCTGTCCCCCGTCGTCGCCCCCGCCGACATCGCCCGTGTTTGACTGGCGCACACGCTTGAATATTTCCCGCCTGTCAATGCGTTAGTTAGCCTCCCTCCACGTGTTCTGTCGCGTTTTCAATCAATTTGTTGTTATATATATAATATTATACGCAAAAAGTCGTAAAATTGTTGTAAGATATGAGATTCTACACCAAAAAAGTATCCATTTATTGTTATATATAAGACTCTACACCAAAAAAAATCTTCAATTTGTTGTTATATATAAGATTCAACGCCAAAAAAATCATCTATTTATTGTTATATATAAGACTACACCAAAAAAAATCATCAACTTGTTGTTATATATAAGATTATATACCAAAAATATCATAAATTTGTTGTTATATATAAGATTATATACCAAAAATATCATAAATTTGTTGTTATATATAAGATTATTCGCCAAAAAAAATCATCAATTTATTATAATATATAAGACTACACCAAAAAAATCATCAATTTGTTGTCATATATAAGATTATACGCCAAAAAAAAATCATCAATTTATTGTTATATATAAGATTATTCGCCAAAAAATCATCAATTTATATATATATATATATATATATATATATATATATATATATATATATATATATATATATATATATATATATATATATATATATATATATACATATATATATATATATTCGCGAATATATAATATTCTACACAAAAAATCATACATTTGTTGTATTAAATAAGATCCTACCCCCCAAAAAAATCATATATTTGTTGTTATATATAAGATTATTCGCCAAAAAATCATCAATTTATTGTTATATATAAGAATCCATGCCAAAAAATCCTCAATTCGTCAATATATATAAGACTCTACACCAAAAAATAATTAATTTTTCATATATAATCAAATCAATGTATTGTTATATTTTTGTTATATTATTCTACCCCAGAAAATCCTAAATTTATTGTTATATATAAGACTTTACACCAAATAAATCATCAATTTATTGTTATATATAATATTCTACACAAAAAATCATACATATGTTGTAATAAATAAGATCCTACCCCCCAAAAAATCACATATTTGTTGTTATACATAATACTACACCAAACAAATTATCAATTTGTTGTTATATATAAGATTATATGCCAAAAAATCATCAATTTGTTGTTATGTATAAGATCCTACCCCAAAAAATAATCAATTCATTGTTATATAAAAGAATATACGCCAATAAATCATCAATTTGTCAATATATATAAGACTCTACATCAAAAAATCATCAATTTATTGTTATATATAAGATTGTACCCCAAAAAAATCATCAATTTATTGTTATTAATAAGAATTTAGACCAAATAAATCATAAATTTGTTGTTATATATAAGACTGTACACCAAAAAAAATTATACATTTATTGTTATATATAAGACTCTACACCAAAAAAATTATACATTTATTGTTAAATATTAGACTCTACACCAAAAAAAATCTTCAATTTGTTGTTATATATAAGATTAAATGTCAAAAAAATCATCTATTTATTGTTATATATAAGACTACACCAAAAGAAAACCATCAATTTGTTGCTATATATAAGATTATATACCAAAAATATCATAAATTTGTAATATATAAGATTATTCGCCAAAGAAAATCATACATTTATTGTTATATACAAGATTCAACGCCAAAAAATCATCTATTTATTGTAATATAAGACTACACCAAAAAAAAAATCATCAATTTGTTGTCATATATAAGATTATACGCCAAAAAAATCATCAATTTATTGTTATATATAAGATTATTCGCCAAAAAAATCATAAATTTATTGTTATATATAATAATCTATGCCAAAAAAATCCTCAATTCGTCAATATATATAAGACTCTACACCAAAAAATAATTAATTTGTTATATATAATCAAATCAATGTATTGTTATATTTTTGTTATATTATTCTACCCCAGAAAATCCTAAATTTATTGTTATATATAAGACTTTACACCAAATAAATAATCAATTTGTTGTTATATATAAGACTCTACACCAAAAAAATCATCAATTTATTGTTATATATAATATTCTACACAAAAAATCATACATTTGTTGTAATATATAAGATCCTACCCCCAAAAAATCATATATTTGTTGTTATATATAAGATTATTCGCCAAAAAATCATCAATTTATTGTTATATATTAGAATCTCTGCCAATAAATCATCAATTCGTCAATATATATAAGACTCTACACCAAAAAATAATTAATTTGTTATATATAATCAAATCAATGTATTGTTATATTTTTGTTATATTATTCTACCCCAGAAAATCATACATTTATTGTTATATATAAGACTTTACACCAAATAAATAATCAATTTGTTGTTATATATAAGACTCTACACCAAAAAAATCATCAATTTATTGTTGTATATAATATTCTACACAAAAAATCGTACATTTGTTGTAATATATGAGATCCTACCCCAAAAAAATCATATATTTGTTGTTATATATAAGATTATTCGCCAAAAAATCATCAATTTATTGTTATATATAAGAATCGATGCCAATAAATCATCAATTCGTCAATATATATAAGACTCTACACCAAAAAATAATAAATTTGTTATATATAATCAAATCAATGAATTGTTATATTTTTGTTATATTATTGTACCCCAGAAAATCATACATTTATTGTTATATATAAGACTTTACACCAAATAAATAATCAATTTGTTGTTATATATAAGACTCTACACCAAAAAATAATTTGTTATATATAAGATTCTACACCAAAAAAAATCATCAATTTATTGTTATATATAATATTCTACACAAAAAATCATACATTTGTTGTAATATATAAGATCCTACCCCCAAAAAAATCATATATTTGTTGTTATATATAAGACTCAACACCAAAAAAAACATCAATTTGTTGTTATATATAAGACTCTACACCAAACAAATTATCAATTTGTTGTTATATATAAGATTATTCGCCAAAAAAAAACATCTATTTATTGTAATATATAAGACTACACCAAAGAAAATCATCAATTTGTTGTCATATATAAGATTATAAGCCAAAAAAATCATCAATTTATTGTTATATATAAGATTATTCGCCAAAAAATCATCAATTTATTGTTATATATTAGAATCTCTGCCAATAAATCATCAATTCGTCAATATATATAAGACTACACCAAAAAATAATTAATTTGTTATATATAATCAAATCAATGTATTGTTATATTTTTGTTATATAATTCTACCCCAGAAAATCATAAATTTATTGTTATATATAAGACTTTACACCAAATAAATAATCAATTTGTTGTTATATATAAGACTCTACACCAAAAAAATCATCAATTTATTGTTATATATAATATTCTACACAAAAAATCATACATTTGTTGTAATATATAAGATCCTACCCCCCCAAAAAATCATATATTTGTTGTTATATATGATTATTCGCCAAAAAATCATCAATTTATTGTTATATATAAGAATCGATGCCAATAAATCATCAATTCGTCAATATATATAAGACTCTACACCAAAAAATAATTAATTTGTTATATATAATCAAATCAATGTATTGTTATATTTTTGTTATATTATTCTACCCCAGAAAATCATCAATTTATTGTTATATATAAGACTTTACACCAAATAAATAATCAATTTGTTGTTATATATAAGACTCTACACCAAAAAAATCATCAATTTATTGTTATATATAATATTCTACACAAAAAATCATACATTTGTTGTAATAAATAAGATCCTACCCCCCAAAAAATCATATATTTGTTGTTATATATAAGATTATTCGCCAAAAAATCATCAATTTATTGTTATATATAAGAATCGATGCCAATAAATCATCAATTCGTCAATATATATAAGACTCTACACCAAAAAATAATTAATTTGTTATATATAATCAAATCAATGAATTGTTATATTTTTGTTATATTATTCTACCCCAGAAAATCATACATTTATTGTTATATATAAGACTTTACACCAAATAAATAATCAATTTGTTGTTATATATAAGACTCTACACCAAAAAAATCATCAATTTATTGTTATATATAATATTCTACACAAAAAATCGTACATTTGTTGTAATATATAAGATCCTACCCCCCAAAAAATCATATATTTGTTGTTATATATAAGATTATTCGCCAAAAAATCATCAATTTATTGTTATATATAAGAATCGATGCCAATAAATCATCAATTCGTCAATATATATAAGACTCTACACCAAAAAATAATTAATTTGTTATATATAATCAAATCAATGAATTGTTATATTTTTGTTATATTATTCTACCCCAGAAAATCATACATTTATTGTTATATATAAGACTTTACACCAAATAAATAATCAATTTGTTGTTATATATAAGACTCTACACCAAAAAATAATTTGTTATGTATAAGATTCTACACCAAAAAAAATCATCAATTTATTGTTATATATAATATTCTACACAAAAAATCATCAATTTGTTGTAATATATAAGATCCTACCCCCCAAAAAATCATATATTTGTTGTTATATATAAGACTCAACACCAAAAAAACCATCAATTTGTTGTTATATATAAGACTCTACACCAAACAAATCATCAATTTATTATAATATATAAGACTACACCAAAGAAAATCATCAATTTGTTGTCATATATAAGATTATACGCCAAAAAAATCATCAATTTATTGTTATATATAACATTATTCGCCAAAAAATCATAAATTTATTGTTATATATAATAATCTATGCCAAAAAAATCCTCAATTCGTCAATATATATATGACTCTACACCAAAAAATAATTAATTTGTCACATATAATCAAATCAATGTATTGTTATATTTTTGTTATATTATTCTACCCCAGAAAATCATACATTTATTGTTATATATAAGACTTTACACCAAATAAATAATCAATTTGTTGTTATATATAAGACTCTACACCAAAAAATAATTTGTTATATATAAGATTTTACACCAAAAAAATCATCAATTTATTGTTATATATAATATTCTACACAAAAAATCATACATTTGTTTAATATATAAGATCCTACCCCCTAAAAAATCATATATTTGTTGTTATATATAAGACTCTATACCAAAAAAAAGATACATTTGTTGTTATATATAAGACTCTACACCGAACAAATTATCAATTTGTTGTTATATATAAGATTATATGCCAAAAAATCACATAAATGTGTTGTTATGTATAAGATCCTACCCCCAAAAATAATCAATTCATTGTTATATAAAAGAATCTACGCCAATAAATCAACAATTTGTCAATATGTATAAGACTCTACACCAAAAAAATAATCAATTTGTTGTTATATATAAGATTATACGTCAAAAAAATCATCAATTTATTGTTATATATAAGATTGTACCCCAAAAAGTCATCAATTTATTGTTATACGCTTCCGTCAGACTACCCCAGGGCAGCTGTGGCTACGAAAGTAGCTTACCACCACCAGGTGTGAATGAATGATGGGTTTTTAACATGTAAAGCGACTTTGGGTACTTAGAAAAGCGCTATATAAATCCCAGGTATTATTATTATTATTATTATTATCAATTTATTGTTATATATAAGACTTTAGACCAAATACATCATCAATTTGTTGTTATATATAGGACTGTACACCAAAAAAAGTATACATTTATTGTTATATATAAGACTCTACACCAAAAAAATAATTTGTTATATATAAGATTCTACACCCAAAAAAATCATCAATTTATTGTTATATATAATATTCTATGCAAAAAAATCATACATTTGTTGTAATATAAAAGATCCTACCCCCAAAAAATCATATATTTGTTGTTATACATAAGACTCTACACCAAAAAAAGTATAAATTTGTTGTTATATATAAGACTCTACACCAAATTATCAATTTGTTGTTATATATAAGATTATATGCCAAAAAATCATAAATGTGTTGTTATGTATAAGATCCTACCCCAAAAAATAATCAATTCATTGTTATATAAAAGAATCTACGCCAATAAATCATCAATTTGTCAATATATATAAGACTCTACACCAAAAAAATAATCAATTTGTTGTTATATATAAGATAATATGTCAAAAAATCATCAATATATTGTTATATATAAGATTGTACCCCAAAAAATCATCAATTTATTGTTTTATATAAAACTTTAGACCAAATAAATCATCAATTTGTTGTTATATATAAGACTGTACACCAAAAAAATTATACATTTATTGTTATATATAAGACTCTACACCAAAAAAATAATTTGTTATATATAAGATTGTACACCAAAAAAATCGTCAATTTATTGTTATATATAATATTCTACGCAAAAAATCATACATTTGTTGTAAAAAATTTAGATCCTACCCCCCAACAAAAATAATCTATTTGTTGTTATTACAAGGTCCTACGCCAAAAAAAAAAAATCTATTTATTGTTATATATAAGACTCTACACCAAACAAATGATCAACTTGTTGTTGTATATTAACTTTTAGGCCAAAAAAATCATCAATTTATGGTTATGTATAAGACTAAAATTATCAATTTGGTATGTAAAAGATTCTACACCAAAATAACATCAATTTATTGTTATGTATAAGATTCTCCACCAAAAAATCATCAATTTATTGTTTTATAAATAAGATCCTACACCAAAAAAATCACCTGTGTTGTTATATATAAGATCCTACCCAACAAAATCATCTATTTGTTGTTGTATATAAGATTATACGCCAATAAATCATCAATTTGTTGTTATGTATAAGATCTTACATCAAAAAAAAAATCAATTTGTTGTTATATATAAGATTATACGCCAATAAATCATCAATTTGTTGTTATGTATAAGATCTTACATCAAAAAATTAATCAATTTGTTTTATATAAGATTGTATGCCAAAAAATCATCAATTTATTCCGTATGGGTCGTGGTGGTACTCAGATGTAATACACTGTTTCACCACTTGTGGCAGTAATGACAACAGCAAACAAACAGAAGAAGTCTGGGCCTCAAGTCACAGAGAAGTGTCTTAAGCGCAAAAAAATATGACTAAAGTGGTGAAGCTGTATTTTCTTTTGCACTTTAATTCCATTGACAGTTTATTCATATATTATTTATTAATATTAATTACTAATTCATTTGAATATTATTGAATATAATTCAAATCAAGTGTGATATTTGAGTGGGGCCCCTCTGTAGTGGAAAAGTTGGGCCCCGAGGTCAACAAGGTTAAGAGCCACTGTTCCAATTGAAAAGGGAGGGAGTCACCTGCGAGTGACATGTGACTTCATTGGGAGTGAGCCAATCAGAGGCCACTTCCAGCCGTCTGCTAGCATGAAGGTGGGCTGACAAACAAATGAAATGTGTCACATCCTGTTTGCATGTAGCCGACAGGAAGTCAATGTGTGGGTTGTAATCACAGGTGGCTGCCATGGCAACAGGGCTGTGAGACGGAGGAGGACAAGGTGAGCTCAGGTTTCTTCTTCTATGGTGGGCTCAGGTTTCTTCTTCTATGGTGGGCTCAGGTTTCTTCTTCTATGGTGACTTTCAATAATTCCTTGGCAACGTTTGCTCTTCACTCTGCTGGCCATCAATAAAACCTTTTTAAAGGAGAAGTTTGCCTATCATTCACAATCCTTATGTCATGATTTATTGGCGTATAACCTTATATATATAACAATAAATTGATGATTTTTAGGTGTAGAATATTATATATAACAATAAATGGATGATTTATTGACATACAGTCTTATATATAACAATACATTAATAATTTTTAGGTGTAAAATCTTATATATAACAATAAATTGATGATTTATTGGCATATAATCTTATATATAACAATAGATTTATTAATTGTTTTGTGTAGAATCTTATATACAGTATAACAATAAATGGATTAATTTTTTGACTAGAATCTTACATATAACAAACAAATTTATTTTCGGCGTATAATTTTATATATAACAATACATTTATGGTTTTATGGCATATAAACTTACATATTACCATTAATGTATGATTTTTTGGCATGCAATCTTATACATAATAAATCGATTATTGTTTGGCATAAAATGTTATAAATAACAATAAATTGATGATTTTTTGGCGTATAATCTTATATATAACCACAAATTGATGATTTTTTGGCAAATAATCTTATATATGACAACACATTTTAGATTTTCTGGCATAACATCTAATATATAACAACAAATTGATGATTTTTTGGGAAATACATTTATTTATGACAACAAATTTTAGATTTTCTGTCATATAATCTTATATATAACAACAATTTGATGATTTTTTTTGGCAAATCTTATATATGACAACACATTTTAGATTTTCTGGCATAAAATCTTATATATAACAACAAATTGATGATTTTTTGGCAAATAATCTTATATTTGACGACACATTTTCGATTTGCTGGCATAGAGTCTTATATATAACAACAAATTGATGATTTTTTGGCAAATAACCTTATATATGACAACGCATTTTAGATTTTCTGGCATAGAATCTTATATATAACAACTAATTGATGATTTTTTTTTGGCAAATAATCTTATATATGACAACACATTTTAGATTTTCTGGCATAGAATCTTATATATGACAACAAATTGATGATTTTTTTGGCAAATAATCTTATAAATGACAACACATTTTAGATTTTCTGGCATAGAGTCTTATATATAACAACAAATTAATGATTTGTTGGCAAATAATCTTATAAATGACAACAAATTTGAGATTTTCTGGCATATAATCTTATATATAACAACAAATTGATGATTTTTTGGCAAATAATCTTACATATGACAACACATTTTAGATTTCCTGGCATAGAGTCCTAAACATACAACAAATTGATGATTTTTTGGCAAATAATCTTATTATGACAACAATTTTTTGATTTTCTGGCATAGGATCATATATAACAACAAATTGATGATTTTTTGGCAAATAATGTTATGTATGACAACACATTTTAGATTTTCTGGCATATAGTTTTATATATAACAACAAATTGATGATTTATTGGCATATAATCTTATATATAACAAAACATTTATGATTTATTGTCATATATTCTTATATATAACAACAAATTTATGATTTTTTGGCTAATAATCTTATATATGACAACGAATTGATAATTTTTTGGCAAATAATCTTATATATAACAACAAATTGATGACTTTTTGAATATAATCTTATACATAACAACAAATTGGTGATTTTCTTGGCAAATAATCTTATATGTGACAACAAATTGATGATTTTTTTGGCAAATAATCTTATATGTGACAACACATTGACGATTTTTTGCAAATAATCTTATATATGACAACTAATTAATGATTTTTTGGTGTAAAATCTTATATATAAAAACAAATTATTGATTTATTGGCGTATAATATTATTTATAACAAATTGACGATTTCTTGGCAAATAATCTTATATATGACAACAAATTGACGATTTTTTGGCAAATAATCTTATATATGACAACAAATGTATGATTTTTTGGCATATAATCTTATATATAAAAACAAATTGATGATTTTTTGGCAAATAATCTTATATATAAGTTTGAGTTTATATGACAACAACTTCACGATTTTTTGGCAAATAATCTTATATATGACAACAAATTTATGATTTTTTGGCATATAATCTTATATATAAAAACAAATTGATGATTTTTTGGCAAATAATCTTATATATGACAACAAATTGATGTTTTTTGCAAATAATCTTATATATGACAACAAATGTCAGTCTACCCCAGGGCTGCTGTGGCTACGAAAGTAGCTTACCACCACTAGGTGTGAATGAATAATGGGTTTTTAACATGTAAAGCGACTTTGGGTACTTAGAAAAGCGCTATATAAATCCCAGGTATTATTATTATTATTAAATGTATGATTTTTTTGGTGTAGAATCTTATATATAACAACAAATTGATGATTTTTTGGCTAATAATCTTATATATATGACAACACATTGACAATTTTTTGGCAAATAATCTTATATATGACAACAAATTGATGATTTTTTGGCATATAATCTTATATATAACAACAAATTGGTGATTTTCTTGGCAAATAATCTTATATATGACAACACATTGACGATTTTTTGCAAATAATCTTATATATGAAAACAAATTAATGATTTTTTGGTGTAAAATCTTATATATAAAAACATATTATTGATTTATTGGCGTATAATATTATTTATAACACATTGATGATTTTTTGGCAAATAATCTTATATATGACAACAAATTGATGATTTCTTGGCAAATAATCTTATATATGACAACAAATTGACGATTTTTTGGCAAAAAATCTTATATATGACAACAAATTTATGATTTTTTGGCATATAATTTTATATATAAAAACAAATTGATGATTTTTTGGCAAATAATCTTATATATGAGTTTGAGTTTATATGACAACAACTTCACAATTTTTTGGCAAATAATCTTATATATGACAACAAATTTATGATTTTTTGGCATACAATCTTATATATGAAAACAAATTGATGATTTTTTGGCAAATAATCTTATATATGACAACACATTGATGTTTTTTTTGCAAATAATCGTATATATGACAACAAATGTATGATTTTTTTGGTGTAGAATCTTATATATAACAACAAATTGATGATTTATTGGCAAATAATCTTACATATGACAACAACTTCACGATTTTTTGGCAAATCATCTTATATATGACAACAAATTTATGATTTTTTGGCAAATAATCTTATATATAAAAACAAATTGATGATTTTTTGGCAAATAATCTTATATATGACAACAAATTGAGGATTTTTTTGCAAATAATCTTATATATGACAACACATTTATGATTTTTTGGTGTAGAATCTTATATATAAAAACAAATTGATGATTTATTGGCGTATAATCTTATTTATAACAACAAATTGATGATTTTTTGGCAAATAATCTTACACACGACAACACACTGTATATTTTCTGGCAGAGAATCTTATATATAACAATAAACTGATGAGTTTTTTTCACAGACAATAACAGAAACATGGCTTGAGAAGATTTGAACATCTCAGGAACCTCCACACCAAACTACCATCCACCTCAAACCAAACTAACATCTACCTCAAACCAAACTACCATCCACCTCAAACCAAACTAACATCTACCTCAAACCAAACTAGCATCCACCTCAAACCAAACTACCATCCACCTCAAACCAAACTACCATCCACCTCAAACCAAACTACCATCCACCTCAAACCAAACTACCATCCACCTCAAACCAAACTACCATCCACCTCAAACCAAACTACCATCTACCTCAAACCAAACTACCATCTACCTCAAACCAAACTACCATCCACCTCAAACCAAACTACCATCCACCTCAAACCAAACTACCATCCACCTCAAACCAAACTACCATCCACCTCAAACCAAACTACCATCCACCCCAAACCAAACTACCATCCACCCCAAACCAAACTACCATCTACCTCAAACCAAACTACCATCCACCTCAAACCAAACTACCATCCACCTCAAACCAAACTACCATCCACCTCAAACCAAACTACCATCCACCTCAAACCAAACTACCATCCACCTCAAACCAAACTACCATCTACCTCAAACCAAACCACCATCCACCCCAAACCAAACCACCATCCACCTCAAACCAAACTACCATCCACCTCAAACCAAACTACCATCCACCTCAAACCAAACTACCATCCACCTCAAACCAAACTACCATCCACCTCAAACCAAACTACCATCCACATCAAACCAAACTACCATCCACCTCAAACAAAACTACCATCCACCCCAAACCAAACTACCATCTACCTCAAACCAAACTACCATCCACCTCAAACCAAACTACCATCTACCATCCACCTCAAACCAAACTACCATCCACCTCAAACCAAACTACCATCCACCTCAAACCAAACTACCATCCACCTCAAACCAAACTACCATTCACCTCAAACCAAACTACCATCCACCCCAAACCAAACTACCATCCACCTCAAACCAAACTACCATCCACCTCAAACCAAACTACCATCCACCTCAAACCAAACTACCATCCACCTCAAACCAAACTACCATCCACCTCAAACCAAACTACCATCCACCTCAAACCAAACTACCATCCACCTCAAACCAAACTACCATCTACCTCAAACCAAACTAGCATCTACCTCAAACCAAACTAGCATCCACCTCAAACCAAACTACCATCTACCTCAAACCAAACTACCATCTACCTCAAACCAAACTAGCATCCACCTCAAACCAAACTAGCATCCACCTCAAACCAAACTACCATCTACCTCAAACCAAACTACCATCCACCTCAAACCAAACTACCATCTACCTCAAAGCGAAGCTGCGTCACTTCTTCTGCACGCGCTCCAAGCAAAGGTCAAAGGTCGAGCAAGACCTCTTGACTTTAGCTGCTGTTTATCAAACCCCCCACTACACTTTGTGGGTGTGCCACCTCCACTGACTGGTGGTCCCCGCGGAGCTGCAGCTAATATCGGCGACATCACTCAGTCACACGCCGCCGGCCGGTGCCTGGGTTTTGTGTGTAAAGGTCAGGGGTCAGAGGTCAGGACACCTGCAGGCCTGATGTGACTTATTGAATACACAAAGTCATGTGGTGTGTTTATGCTGCCGGAAGAAGTCTGAGAGCAAAGTAAGGCACAATTAAGGATGGAATAGTCCGCCTCCATTTAGGACCACAAAGACCACACCCACACCACACCCCATCCCCACCACACCCCCATCCCCACCACACCCCATCCCCACCACACCCCATCCCCACCACACCCCATCCCCCCTCCTGTCCTGTTTACTCGCTTGACCTCATGGCTCCGCTCTTTAAAAATGCATGAAGAATAAATAAGTCATCCCCTCCGTCTACCAATCTGATCATGTTTGTGCACAGATCATTCCGGAATGAAGATCCTGGACGGCGGCTGAGGTGACTAACTGGTATCCTCCCAGTCAACATTGAGGTGACTAACTGGTATCCTCCCAGTCGACATCGAGGTGACTAACTGGTATCCTCCCAGTCGACATCGAGGTGACTAACTGGTATCCTCCCAGTCGACATTGAGGTGACTAACTGGTATCCTCCCAGTCGACATTGAGGTGACAAACTGGTATCCTCCCAGTCGACATCGAGGTGACTAACTGGTATCCTCCCAGTCGACATCGAGGTGACTAACTGGTATCCTCCCAGTCAACATTGAGGTGACTAACTGGTATCCTCCCAGTCGACATCGAGGTGACTAACTGGTATCCTCCCAGTCGACATTGAGGTGACAAACTGGTATCCTCCCAGTCGACATTGAGGTGACTAACTGGTATCCTCCAAGTCGACATTGAGGTGACTAACTGGTATCCTCCCAGTCGACATCGAGGTGACTAACTGGTATCCTCCCAGTCGACATCGAGGTGACTAACTGGTATCCTCCCAGTCAACATCAAGGTGACTAACTGGTATCCTCCAAGTCGACATCAAGGTGACTAACTGGTATCCTCCCAGTCGACATCGAGGTGACTAACAGGTATCCTCCCAGTCGACATCAAGGTGACTAACTGGTATCCTCCCAGTCGACATCGAGGTGACTAACTGGTATCCTCCCAGTCGACATCGAGGTGACTAACTGGTATCCTCCCAGTCGACATCGAGGTGATAACAGGTATCCTCCCAGTCAACATCAAGGTGACTAACTGGTATCCTCCAAGTCGACATCAAGGTGACTAACTGGTATCCTCCCAGTCGACATCGAGGTGACTAACAGGTATCCTCCCAGTCGACATCAAGGTGACTAACTGGTATCCTCCCAGTCGACATCGAGGTGACTAACTGGTATCCTCCCAGTCGACATCGAGGTGACTAACTGGTATCCTCCCAGTCGACATTGAGGTGACTAACTGGTATCCTCCCAGTCGACATCGAGGTGACTAACTGGTATCCTCCCAGTCGACATCGAGGTGACTAACTGGTATCCTCCCAGTCGACATCGAGGTGACTAACTGGTATCCTCCCAGTCGACATTGAGGTGACTAACTGGTGTCCTCCCAGTCGACATTGAGGTGACTAACTGGTATCCTCCCAGTCAACATTGAGGTGACAAACTGGTATCCTCCCAGTCAACATTGAGGTGACTAACTGGTATCCTCCCAGTCAACATCAAGGTGACAAACTGGTATCCTCCCAGTCGACATGGAGGTGACTAATTAAAAATCTAATATATATATATATATATATATATATATATATATATATATATATATATATATATATATATATATATACATACATATATATATATATATATATATATACGTTAGGTCATAAAAAACACAGAGGCTATTTCATCCCTACAAGCCTGGAAACAGTCTTGTAGGGATGATAACGTATATTCCGCTCTACCCCGGTATTGAGCACTGTATTACGGATAAACCACAGAAACCTTGATTATATATATATATATATATATATATATATATATATATATATATATATATATATATATATATATATATATATATATATATATATATATATATATATATATATATATATATATATATATATATACATACATATATATATATATATATATATATATACGTTAGGTCAGAAAAAACACAGAGCCTATTTCATCCCTATTCACTGTATAACGGATAAACCACAGAAACCTCGACTATATATATATATATAGGACACCTCTGCCTCTGTTTCACTTTATGTTGCTGGTAAATAATATGCTTGTAGTAGTAGGCCAAAGTTAAATAATTTAGTATGCACTAATTAAAGGGGCAGAGCTTTAAGAGACATTTTAGCTTTTATATTTTTATAAGATATAGTTTTTGTAAGAACCACAATTAATAAATATATTTCAGTGAATAACTTATTGTTCAAATCTGTATATAAATATGTACATAAAGTGTTGTAATTATATTGTAAAATGGATGGATGGATGTTTAAAACAAAACTGTTGTTATTAATTAGTAAGTATACATTTTTTGAGCCTTTTTAGAGAAAATCATATCATTGTAGTAAATTATGCAAATTACTCGATGATGTCATGGTGACCACGCCCATAGCCACGCCCCCACCGCCACAGGTATCTTGGCAGTTTATGGGAAACACTGTATATATATATATATATATATATATATATATATATATATATATATATATATATATATATATATATATATATATATATATATATATATATATATATATATATATATATATATATATAAAGGGTAGAATTGTATTAAACAAAACCATGGTGTAGAATCTTATATATAACAATAAATGTATGATATTTTTTGGTGTAAAATCCTATATATAACAATACATTTATGATTTTTTGGCAAATAATCTTATATATAACAATAAACTGATACTAATAGTACACTTTGTCACCTATAACACATTAAAACACTCTTGAGTTTTGCTTTTAAATATATTTAATGTCTGTTTTCAGCTTTTTTCTCTCCTTTTTTTGTTGCTTTTGTTTTACAAAATAAAAATATATCAAAATGGCAACTCGGCCACACCTGTAATAACTACTAATAGTACACGTTGTCACCTATAACACAACAAAATACGCTTAAATTCTGTTTTTGAAATATATTTAATGTCTGTTTTCAGCTTTTTTCTTTTTCTTTCTCCTTTCGTTATTTTTACAAAATAAAAATATATCAAAATGGCAACTTGTAACACCTGTAATAACTACTAATAGTACACTTTGTCACCGATAACACAACAAAATACGCTTAAATTCTGTTTTTGAAATATATTTAATGTCTGTTTTCAGCTTTTTTCTTTTTCTTTCTCCTTTCGTTATTTTTACAAAATAAAAATATAGCAAAATGGCAACTCGGCCACACCTGAAATAACTACTAATAGTACACTTTGTCACCGATAACACAACAACATACTCTTAAGTTTTGTTTTTAAATGTATGTCTATGTGTGTAATTAATGTCTGTTTTCAGCATTTTTCTCTCTTTTTTTAAATTTTGTTTTACAAAATAAAAATATATCAAAATGGCAACTTGGCCACACCTGTAATATTTACTAAGAGTACACTTTGTCACACAACAAAATACACTTAAGTTTTGTTTTTAAATGTATGTCTATATGTGTAAATAATGTCTGTTTTCAGCATTTTTCTCTCTTTTTTTAATTTTGTTTTAAAAAATAAAAATATATCAAAATGGCAACCTGTAACACCTGTAATAACTACTAATAGTACACTTTGTCACCTATAACACAACAAAATACGCTTAAGTTTTGTTTTTAAATGTATGTCTATGTGCGTAATTAATGTCTGTTTTCAGCATTTTTCTGTCTTTTTTTAAATTTTGTTTTACAAAATAAAAATATATCAAAATGGCAACTTGTAACACCTGTATTAACTACTAATAGTACACTTTGTCACACAACAAAATACTCTTAAGTTTTGTTTTTAAATTTATGTCTATGTGTATAATTAATGTCTGTTTTCAGCATTTTTCTGTCTTTTTTTAAATTTTGTTTTACAAAATCTAAATATATCAAAATGGCAACTTGGCCACACCTGTAATAACTACTAATAGTACACTTTGTCACACAACAAAATACACTTAAGTTTTGTTTTTAAATGTATGTCTATGTGTGTAATTAATGTCTGTTTTCAGTATTTTTCTCTCTTTTTTTAATTTTGTTTTAAAAAATAAAAATATATCAAAATGGCAACTTGTAACACCTGTAATAACTACTAATAGTACACTTTGTCACCGATAACACAACAAAATACACTCAAGTTTTGTTTTTAAATGTATGTCTATATGTGTAATTAATGTCTGTTTTCAGCATTTTTCTCTCTTTTTTTAAATTGTGTTTTACAAAATAAAAATATATCAAAATGGCAACAACTGTAATAACTACTAATAGTACACTTTGTCACCGATAACACAACAAAATACACTTAAGTTTTGTTTTTAAATGTATGTCTATATGTGTAATTAATGTCTGTTTTCAGCATTTTTCTCTCTTTTTTTAAATTTTGTTTTACAAAATAAAAATATATCAAAATGGCAACAACTGTAATAACTACTAATAGTACACTTTGTCACCTATAACACATTAAAATACTCTTGAGTTTTGCTTTTAAATGTATGTCTATAAGTGTAATTAATGTTATTATTATTTTATTTTTTTTTACAAAATAGTAAAATATCAAAACGGCCCCTGCACACTTTGACTTTTTCTTAACGCGGCCCCTGGAGAAAAGTCCCCTGCTGGTTCTAAATGATATGACTATGTGTAGAGTGGTGGTGTTCACACGCAAGCTGGTGCAGAGTGAAGTTTGCCTGAAAGTGACATTGACTTGTAAAAAGTGCACGAAGGAACAGATGTCTGAAGTGCAATATACACCACAGAAAAATAGAAAAACTAGTAAAACTGCAAGGACAAACGCTTTAAAAGGAGGCGTGTCTCATCAATCTCTCCCAGATCCATTTCCTGGAGGCCAAGCGGTCATGAAAAAAGCTGCAAAGAGGTTAATACCTGGAAATTATTTTGTTATTAATAATAATTTCCCCTACATCTAATGGCTCGTGAAGACGGACTGGAGACTTAATCAAAGATGACTTTGTCCTCCCGCTGATTGTCTCAGGTGGCGTTTGGCGTACAATCTTATGTATAACAACAACTTGAGGATTTTCTGGCAAATAATCTTATATACGACAACACATTTTACATTTTCTGGCATAAAGTCTTATATATAACAACAAATTGAGGATTTTTTGGCAAATAATCTTATATATAACAACAAATTGATGATTTATTGGTGTAGAATCTTATATATGACAACACATTGATGATTTATCGGTGTAGAGTCTTATATATAACAACAAATTGATGATGCTTTTGCAAATAATCTTATATATAACAACAAATTGATGATTTATTGGTGTAGAATCTTATAAATAACAACAAATTGATGATTTTTTTGGCAAATAATCATATATGACAACACATTTATGATTTATCGGTGTAGAGTCTTATATATAACAACAAATTGATGATTTTTTTGCAAATAATCTTATATATAACAACAAATTGATGATTTTTTTGCAAATAATCTTATATATAACAACAAATTGATAATTTATTGGTGTAAAATCTTATATATGACAACAAATTGATGATTTATCGTGTAGAGTCATATATAACAACAAATTGATGTTTTTGAAAAATAATCTTATATATAACAACAAATTGATGATTTATCGGTGTAGAGTCTTATATATAACAACAAATTGATGATTTTTTGGCAAATAATCTTATATGTAACAACAAATTGATAATTTATTGGTGTAGAATCTTATATATGACAACAAATTGATGATTTATCGGTGTAGAGTCTTATATATAACAACAAATTGATGATTTTTTTGCAAATAATCTTATATATAACAACAACTTGAGGATTTTCTGGCAAATAATCTTATATACGACAACACATTTTACATTTTCTGGCAGAAAGTCTTATATATAACAACAAATTGAGGATTTTTTGGCAAATAATCTTATATATAACAACAAATTGATGATTTATTGGTGTAGAATCTTATATATGACAACAAATTGATGATTTATCGGTGTAGAGTCTTATATATAACAACAAATTGATGATGCTTTTGCAAATAATCTTATATATAACAACAAATTGATGATTTATTGGTGTAGAATCTTATAAATAACAACAAATTGATGATTTCTTTTGGCAAATAATCATATATGACAACACATTTATGATTTATCGGTGTAGAGTCTTATATATAACAACAAATTGATGATTTTTTTGCAAATAATCTTATATATAACAACAAATTGATGATTTTTTTGCAAATAATCTTATATATAACAACAAATTGAAGATTTATTGGTGTAGAATCTTATATATGACAACAAATTGATGATTTATCGTGTAGAGTCATATATAACAACAAATTGATGATGTTTTTGCAAATAATCTTATATATAACAACAAATTGATGATTTATCGGTGTAGAGTCTTATATATAACAAAAAATTTATGATTTTTTTGCAAATAATCTTATATGTAACAACAAATTGATAATTTATTGGTGTAGAATGTTATATATGACAACAAATTGATGAATTATCGGTGTAGAGTCTTATATATAACAACAAATTGATGATTTTTTGCAAATAATCTTATATATAACAACAAATTGATGATTTATTGGTGTAGAATCTTATATATAACAACAAATTGATGATTTTTTGGCAAATAATCATATATGACAACACATTTATGATTTATCGGTGTAGAGTCTTATATATAACAACAAATTGATAATTTTTTTTGCAAACAATCTTATATATAACAAAAAATTGATAATTTATTGGCGTAGAATCTTATATATGACAACAAATTGATGATTTATCGGTGTAGAGTCTTATATATAACAACAAATTGATGTTTTTGGCAAATAATCTTATATATGACAACACATTGACAATTTTCTGGCATAGAGTCTTATATATAACAACAAATTGATGATTTTCTGGCAAATAATCTTATATATGACAATACATTTATGATTTTTTTGGTGTAGAATCTTATATATAACAACAAATTGATGATTTTTAGGCAAATAATCTTATATATAACAACACATTTATGATTTTTTGGTGTAGAATCTTATATATAAGAACAACTTGATGATTTTTTGGCAAATAATCTTATATATGACAACACATTTTACATTTTCTGGCATAGAGTCTTATATATAACAACAAATTGATGATTTTTTGGAAAATAATCTTATATATGACAACACATTTATGATTTTTTTGGTGTAGAATCTTATATATGACAACAAATTGATGATTTATTGGTGTAGAGTCTTATATATAACAACAAATTGATGATTTTTTGGCAAATGATCTTGTATATAACAGAAAATGGATGATTTATTGATGTAGAATCTTTTATATGACAACAAATTGATGATTTTTTTGGCAAATAATATTATATATGACAACACATTTATAATTTTTTTGGTGTAGAATCTTATATATGACAACAACTTGATGATTTATCGGTGTAGAGTCTTATATAACAACAAATTGATGATTTTTTTGCAAATAATCTTATATATAACAACAAATTGATGATGTTTTTGCAAATAATCTTATATATAACAACAAATTGATGATTTATCGGTGTAGAGTCTTATATATAACAAAAAATTGATGAGTTTTTTGCAAATAATCTTATATATAACAACAAATTGATGAGTTTTTTTGCAAATAATCTTATATATAACAACAAATTGATGATTTATTGGTGTAGAATCTTATATATGACAACAAATTGATGATTTATCGGTGTAGAGTCATATATAACAACAAATTGATGATTTTTTTGCAAATAATCTTATATATAACAACAAATTGATGATTTATTGGTGTAGAGTCTTATATATAACAACAAATTGATGATTTATTGGTGTAGAATCTTATATATGACAACAAATTGATGATTTATCGGTGTAGAGTCATATATAACAACAAATTGATGATTTTTTTTGCAAATAATCTTATATATAACAACAAATTGATGATTTATTGGTGTAGAATCTTGTATATAACAACAAATTGATGATGTTTTTGCAAATAATCTTATATATAACAACAAATTGATTATTTATCGGTGTAGAGTCTTATATATAACAACAAATTGATGATTCATCGGTGTAGAGTCTTATATATATATAACAACAAATTGATGATTTTTTTGCAAACAATCTTATATATATATAACAACAAATTGATGATTTATCGGTGTAGAGTCTTATATATATATAACAACAAATTGATGATTTTTTGCAAACAATCTTATATATAACAACAAATTGATGATTTATTGGTGTATAATCTTATATATAACAACAAATTGATGATTTTTTTGGCAAATAATCATATATGACAACACATTTATGATTTTTTGGTGTAGAGTCTTATATATAACAACAAATTTATGATTTATTGGTGTAGAATCTTATATATAACAACAAGTTGATGATTTTTTTTCATTTTTTTTTTTTCATTTTTTTTTTCATAAAGAAATACAATCATGTGTGCTTACGGACTGTATACCTGCAGACTGTATTGGTCTATATTGACATACACATACACAATATGTATATATAGTGTTTTTATGTTGATTTAATCAAAAAAAAATAATAATAATAATAAAAAAAATGTAATTTTTTTTTTTTTTTTTTTTTAATTTTTTGCGCGGCCCTGTACCAATCGGTCCGGCCCGGTGGTTGGGGACCACTGTTATATATGACAACAACTTGACTATTTTTGGCAAGTAATCTTATATATGACAACAAATGTATGATTTTTTGGTGTGGAATCTTATATATGACAACAAATTGATGATTGTCTGGCAAATAATCTTATATATGACAACACATTTTAGATTGAGATGGGAGACTTTGTCCTCCCGCTGATTGTCTTAAGTGGCGTTTGTATTCACTCGCATATTTTACAACTTTTTCATATTTCTTTAAAAAAAAACAAATCCCTCTCTCCAGTCTTTTGTTGTAATCTCCCCAGCTGTTAGGCAGAATGATGCTAATATCCGGATTCATTTCAACTGTGTCGCTGCTAAATATGCAAACTATTTAGCAGTTAATTTGTGTGTTTGCAGCTGAGGGGTGCGCCAGGTCCGACTCTTGTCGCCACCACAAATATGATTATTCTATTTTATTACGGCAGAGTGTGCGGAGAGAGGCCGAGTCGCGCATAATGAAGTAGCAGAAAGCTGCCTTCATCCGCACAACCCTTAAAGGAACAATTATGCTTAATTTGTCCTTTAAAACAGACACGGGAAGTCATTTGTCTCCACGCACACACACACACACACACACACACACACACACACACACACACACACACACACACACACACACACACACACACACACACACACACACACACACACACACACACACACACACACACACACACACACACACACACACACACACACACACACACACACACACACACACACACACACTCTTGTACTTTGTACCTTCTGGAGACGTGAGAAAAAAGCCTCCCTCTTTAGGACCAGCCTTTCTAGATATATAAAGAAGTGTATTTACAACATTAATAATATATACATACTATGCACATATAAAAACAAGCATGTTGTGAAAAATGAGTTGGAATTTCACAAGAAAAAGGTCACAATTTCACAAGAAAAACTTGGAATTTTGGCAGTATTATAATAAAAGTCCTCATTTTACTCAACGCAAGTCAAAATTTGTGCAATATTATGATAAAAGTTGGAATTTTACTCATTAACAGTCGCAATTGTACAAGAAAAGCTTAACATTTTGGCAATTTTAGGAAAAAAGTCGAAATTTTACTCGACAAAAGTCACAATTTTATAAGAAAACTTTAAAATGTTGGCAATATTATAACAATAATCGGAATTTTACTCGGCAAATCGATGACAAAAGTCATAATTTTACTCAAAATATGTCACTATTTTACAAGAACAACAACAAAAATTGGCAATATTGTGATAAAAGTCAGAATTTCATATGACAAATGTCACCATTTTGAATAAAAAGGTAATCATTTTACAAAAATATGTAATAATTTTATGAGAAAATATTGCAATATTACAGAAACAGAAAGAATATGAGAAATTGTTCCCAACGTTACAAGAAAAACTGAACATTTGTGCAATATTATGATCAAAGTTGGAATTTTACTCAAAAACGGTCGCAATTTTACAAGAAAAGCTTAACATTTTGGCAATTTTAATGAAAAGAGTTGTAATGTTACTCGACAAAAGTCACAATTTTATAGGAAAACTTTAAAATGTTGGGAACATTTTAATAATATTCTGAATTTTACTCAAAATTTTTTACTGTTTTACAAGAACAACAAAAAAATGGGCAATATTGTGATAAAAGTCAGAATTTCATATGACAAATGTCACCATTTTGAATAAAAAAGTAATAATTTTACAAAAAAATGTCATAATTTTACGAGAAAATATTGCAATATTACAGAAACAGAAAGAATTTGAGACATTGTTCCCAATTTTATAAGAAAAACTGAACATTTGTGCAATATTATGATAAAAGTTGGAATTTTACTCAATAACAGTCGCAGTTTTACAAGAAAAGCTGAACATTTTGGCAATTTTATGAAAAGAGTCGTAATTTTTCTTGACCAAAGTCACAATTTTATAGCAAAACTTTAAAATGTTGGCAATATTATAATAATAATCTGAATTTTACTTGGCAAAATGATGACAAAAGTCATAATTCTACTCGAAAAATGTCAGTATTTTACAAGAACAACAGAAAATTGGGCAATATTGTGATAAAAGTCCGAATTTTACATGACAAAAGTCACCATTTTGCATTAAAAAGTAATAATTTTACATAAAAAAGTAATAATTTTACGAGAAAATATTGCAATATTACAGAAACAGAAAGAATTTGAGAAATTGTTTGCAATTTTATAAGAAAAAAGTCGACACATTGTGAGAAAAAGACTGCTTTTAGTTAAAAAAAATTAATTTTTTATTTGTAATTGGTTTTTAATCTTCATTATTTACTTCAAGTTATTACAGTATGTCTCTATATACATTTTTATTTCTTTTTTTAAATTAATTTTGGCCAAAGGGGGAGCGTTTCAATTTATCACACACACTTGTTATTTCATATGTTGACCAGAGGGGGAGCACTTCAAATTTTTACACACACTTGTTATTTCATATGTTGACCAGAGGGGGAGCACTTCAAATTTTTACACACACTTGTTATTTCATTTGTTGACCACAGGGGGAGCCCTTTTAAAAGCGACACACAGTCAATGTGAAAAGTCCCTCCTTTTCGGGACCACCCTCATTTTGATAGATTTCACCACCAGGGGGTACAAATGAGATCTCTATGTTTAGTTTTTTGTAACGTGCTTAAGGCCGATGCCAAAGGAGTCAGGGACCACAGATGGCCCCTGTGCCGCACTTTGGGCAACCCAGCTGTAGAAGCACATTAAATCAACCAAAAAAAAAATCCCGACTTTGGAGCAATGTTCACGGACTCTAGTATTTGGCTCTCTATTAGATGCAATGTTATTGGGACCATGATTTATGTCATCACTTGCTCCTCATATGGAAGATACTTTTCCTTCTTCATGTCTCAAGAAGGCTGGGAATACAAGAACACACACACAAACACGCACGCACGCACGCACGCACGCACACACACACACACACACACACACACACACACACACACACACACACACACACACACACACACACACACACACACACACACACACACACACACACACACACACACACACACACACACACACACACACAAGGGAGAATATTCACTTGGCCAACACTCAGCTGCTAATTATTGTTATTAACATCATGGTTGAAATCTCCCTGCAAGGACATGTCAGCACACTTCAACATGTCTCTACCTTTATGTCTCTACCTTCATGTCTCTACCTTCATGTCTCTACCTTCACGTCTCTACCTTCATTTCTCTACCTTCACCGTCTCTACCTTCACGTCTCTACCTTCACCGTCTCTACCTTCATGTCTCTACCTTCACCGTCTCTACCTTCACGTCTCTACCTTCACCGTCTCTACCTTCATGTCTCTACCTTCACCGTCTCTACCTTCACGTCTCTACCTTCATTTCTCTACCTTCACCGTCTCTACCTTCACGTCTCTACCTTCACCGTCTCTACCTTCACGTCTCTACCTTCACCGTCTCTACCTTCACGTCTCTACCTTCACGTCCCTACCTTCACGTCTCTACCTTCACGTCTCTACCTTCACGTCTCTACCTTCACGTCTCTACCTTCACCGTCTCTACCTTCACGTCTCTACCTTCACGTCCCTACCTTCACGTCTCTACCTTCACGTCTCTACCTTGACGTCCCTACCTTCACGTCTCTACCTTCACGTCTCTACCTTCACGTCTCTACCTTCACGTCCCTACCTTCACGTCTCTACCTTCACGCCTCTACCTTCACGCCTCTACCTTCACGTCTCTACCTTCACGTCTCTACCTTCACGTCCCTACCTTCACGTCTCTACCTTCACGTCTCTACCTTCACGTCCCTACCTTCACGTCTCTACCTTCACCGTCTCTACCTTCACGTCTCTACCTTCACCGTCTCTACCTTCACGTCTCTACCTTCACCGTCTCTACCTTCACGTCTCTACCTTCACGTCCCTACCTTCACGTCTCTACCTTCACCGTCTCTACCTTCACGTCCCTACCTTCACGTCTCTACCTTCACCGTCTCTACCTTCACGTCTCTACCTTCACGTCTCTACCTTCACGTCCCTACCTTCACGTCTCTACCTTCACCGTCTCTACCTTCACGTCTCTACCTTCACCGTCTCTACCTTCACGTCCCTACCTTCACCGTCTCTACCTTCACGTCTCTACCTTCACCGTCTCTACCTTCACGTCTCTACCTTCACCGTCTCTACCTTCACCGTCTCTACCTTCACGTCTCTACCTTCACGTCCCTACCTTCACCGTCTCTACCTTCACGTCTCTACCTTCACGTCTCTACCTTCACATCTCTACCTTCACGTCTCTACCTTCATTTCTCTACCTTCACGTCTCTACCTTCACCGTCTCTACCTTCACGTCTCTACCTTCACGTCCCTACCTTCACGTCTCTACCTTCACGTCTCTACCTTCACGTCCCTACCTTCACGTCTCTACCTTCACGTCTCTACCTTCACGTCTCTACCTTCACGTCTCTACCTTCACCATCTCTACTTTCATGTCTCTACCTTCACGCCTCTACCTTCACGTCTCTACCTTCATGTCTCTACCTTCACGTCTCTACCTTCACGTCTCTACCTTCACATCCCTACCTTCACATCTCTACCTTCACGTCTCTACCTTCACGTCTCTACCTTCACGTCTCTACCTTCACATCTCTACCTTCATGTCTCTACCTTCATGTCTCTACCTTCATGCCAGGAATGAAGGAACTGGTAGGAGGTGGTGGAGAAGTGACATGTAAAAAAATAAAAATAAAATAACAAATAAATAACTTGGGCTGACCTTGAGAAGGCAATAGTCAAATGTGAGGACATTGATTTAGCCATTCCATTATTGCTATTATGTTGGTGCTGGTATGTTAAATAGATCAAACATTACATCGCTCCTATTCCAGATCGATGGCGTAAAAGATGGGAAAGGATCAATAAGCCGCCACGTAACGGCCATTTAATGCCAGTGAAAGGAGCCTGACACATATTTGACATTATTTTTTTTTACTTTTGAAAATGTGTGAAACATTTGTCAAAGATATCAGTAGAAAAAACTGAATTTAAATGATATAATAATGAGTCATTTATTGGAATATAGCAGCCATTATTTACATTTAACTATTAAATGAACCTAAAATATGACTTGTTTTATCTTTGTGGTAAATATTGGCATTTAGTTGAGATAATAATGGTAATGAGATCATGTATAATATTGTATAATGGTAATATAAGATAAGATAAGATGTAAAGGTAATGAGATAATAATGGTAATAATAATGGTAGTTGAGATAATAATAATAATGAGATCATGTAAGATAATGTATAATGGTAATATAAGATAAGATAAGATGTAAGATAATGTATCATGGTAATGAGATAATAATGGTAAAAATAATGGTAGTTGAGATATTAGTGGTGAATATTGGCATTTAGTTGAGATAATAATGGTAATGAGATCATGTATAATGTATAATGGTAATATAAGATAAGATAAGGTGTAAGATAATGTATCATGGTAATGAGATAATAATGGTAGTTGAGATAATAGTGGTGAATATTGGCATTTAGTTGAGATAATAATGGTAATGAGATAATATATAATAATGTATATTGGTAATACAAGATAAGATAAGATGTAAGATAATGTATAATGATAATAACGGTAATAATAATGGTAGTTGAGATAATAGTGGTAATGAGATCATGTATAATAATGTATAATAGTAATATAAGATGTGAGATAATGTATCATGGTAATGAGATAATAACGGTAATAATAATGGTAGTTGAGATAATAATGGTAATGGGATCATGTATAATAATTTATAATGGTAATATAAGATAAGATGTAAATAATGTATAATGGTAATGAGATAATGGTAATAATAATGGTAGTTGAGATAATAATGGTAATGAGATAATGTATAATGTATAATAATGTATAATGGTAATATAAGATAAGATGTAAGATAATGTATCATGGTAATGAGATAATAATGGTAATAATAATGGTAGTTGAGATAATAGTGGTAAATATTGGCTTTTAGTTGAGATAATAATGGTAATGAGATCATGTATAATGTATAATAATGTATAATGGTAATATAAGATAAGATAAGATGTAAATAATGTATAATGGTAATGAGATAATGGTAATAATAATGGTAGTTGAGATAATAATGGTAATAAGATAATGTATAATGTATAATAATGTATAATGGTAATATAAGATAAGATACGATGTAAGATAATGTATAATGGTAATAATAATAAGATAATTTATCATGGTAATGAGATAATAATGGTAATAATAATGGTAGTTGAGATAATAGTGGTAAATATTGGCATTTAGTTAAAATAATAATGGTAATGAGATATCGATAATGTTAATAATGTATAATGGTAATATAAGATAAGATAAGATGTAAGATAATGTATCATGGTGATGAGATAATAATGGTAATAATAATGGTAGTTGAGATAATAATGGTAAATATTGGCATTTAGTTGAGATAATAATGGTAATGAGATCATGTTAATAATGTATAATAATGTATAATGGTAATATAAGATAAGATAAGATAAGATGTAAGCTAATGTATAATGTTAATGAGATAATAATGTAATGAGATCATGTATAATGTATAATAATGTATAATGGTAAGATAAGATAAGATGTAAGATAATTCATCATGGTAATGAGATAATAATGGTAATAATAATGGTAGTTGACATAATTGTGGTAATGAGATCATGTATAATGTAAATAATGAATCATGGTAATATAAGATAAGATAAGGTGTTAAGAGAATATATAATAGTAATGAGATAATAATGGTAATAATAATGGTAGTTGAGATAATAGTGGTAAATATTGGCATTTAGTTGAGATAATAATGGTAATGAGATCATGTATCATGTTAATAATGTATAATGGTAATATAAGATAAGATAAGATGTAAGATAATGTATCATGGTAGTAATAATGGTAGTTGAGATAATAATGGTAATGAGATCATGTATCATGTTAATAATGTATAATGGTAATATAAGATACGATAAGATAAGTTAAGAAAAAGCCTGCCTTCACACCTATGGGCATGCTAGAGTCTCCAGGTAAGTGACCATGCGTGCACTTGCACAGTGGTGATGCACAGTGGTACAACAGTGGTGATGCACAGTGGTACAACAGTGGTGATGCACAGTGGCACAACAGTGGTGATGCACAGTGGTACAACAGTGGTACAACAGTGGTGATGCACAGTAGTACAACAATGGTGATGCACAGTGGTACAACAGTGCTGATGCACAGTGGTACAACAGTGGTGATGCACAGTGGTACAACAGTGGTACAACAGTGGTGATGCACAGTGGTACAACAGTGGTGATGCACAGTAGTACAACAATGGTGATGCACAGTGGTACAACAGTGGTGATGCACAGTGGTACAACAGTGGTACAACAGTGGTGATGCACAGTGGTACAACAGTGGTACAACAGTGGTGATGCACAGTAGTACAACAATGGTGATGCACAGTGGTACAACAGTGCTGATGCACAGTGGTGATGCACAGTGGTGATGCACAGTGGTACAACAGTGGTGATGCACAGTGGTACAACAGTGGTGATGCACAGTGGTACAACAGTGGTGATGCACTGTGGTGATGCACAGTGGTACAACAGTGGTGATGTACAGTGGTACAACAGTGCTGATGCACAGTGGTGATGCACAGTGGTACAACAGTGGTACAACAGTGGTGATGCACTGTGGTGATGCACAGTGGTACAACAGTGGTGATGCACAATGGTCCACTTAAGTGTGCTTGTCAAAGCTGGTGTGAACAATACACCATCAGCCTGACTCTTGCCTCTAACGCAGGTGACATGTGAGAGGTAAGGCCTCTCCATTCCTCCCCGCTCTCTCTGACAGCTCACCCTCTCTTCCGGCCACTTGACTTCTAGGTGTGGCCATGCAAGTGCTAACAAAGCGGTATGGGTAAACAGGTGGAGACGTGCTTCATTCCACCAGGGGCCATTAAGGATGAAAACCACACGGTGGTAATAACACGGTGGGTAATAACACGGAGGTAATAATAAGAGTGACCGACTGTCAGGTCTGCCAAGTCAGACAAAAGCCGCCGTGATGAACCTGTCAGAGGCGCTACCCTTTTTTTCCTCCGGACAATTTAAGGGTGTGCCGGAGCACGACTAACACAGTACAGTGGTGGACACGTCAGGAGTTACAAACATGGTAAATTCATTTAAGTAGACATTTTTAATAAAGCTAAACCTTGTTTACTGTATTTACCCGTTACATTTTAGAAGGAAAACATGTTGTTCCATATATAAGCCACACCCGACTATAAGCCGCATATATACAGTATATACACGTTGTGGAATTACTTATTTACACAGAAATATTTTATAAATGTTTATTTACATATTTCAATTGTTCCCAAACGGTGTCTGTGACAAGGCAGTAAAACGGCTGATCAAACAAAACATAAGTCGTCGTCGTCATGGAATATAAGTTGAAAAGGATTTGCAAATCATTGTATTGTCTTTTTATTTATTATTTACACAACGTAACAACTTCAAAGGTTTTGGGTTTTGTATATGTGCGTGTATATATGTATGTGTGAGTATACATGTGTATAGAATGTGTATATATGTATGTGTGAGTATACGTGTGTATAGATATGTGTATACATGTATGTGTGAGTATACGTGTGTATAGATATGTGTATATACGTATGTGTGAGTATACATGTGTATATATGTATGTGTGAGTATATGTGTGTATAGATATGTGTATATATGTATGTGTGAGTATATGTGTATAAATATGTGTATATATGTATGTGTGAGTATACGTGTGTATATATGTATGTGTGAGTATATGTGTGTATAGTATATATATGTGTATATATGTATGTGTGAGTATACGTGTGCATAGATATGTGTGTATATGTATGTGTGAGTATACGTGTGTATAGATATGTGTATATATGTATGTGTGAGTATACGTGTGTGTATAGATATGTGTATATATGTATGTGTGAGTATACGTGTGTATACATATGTGTATACATGTATGTGTGAGTATACGTGTGTATAGATATGTGTATATATGTATGTGTAAGTATACATGTGCATAGTTATGTGTATATATGTATGTGTGAGTATATGTGTGTATAGTATATATATGTGTATATATGTATGTGTGAGTATACGTGTGTATAGATATGTGTATATATGTATGTGTGAGTATACGTGTGTGTATAGATATGTGTATATATGTATGTGTGAGTATACGTGTGTATACATATGTGTATACATGTATGTGTGAGTATACGTGTGTATAGATATGTGTATATATGTATGTGTAAGTATACATGTGCATAGTTATGTGTATATATGTATGTGTGAGTATACGTGTGTATACATATGTGTATATATGTATGTGTGAGTATATGTGTGTATAGATATGTGTATATATGTATGTGTGAGTATACGTGTGTATAGGCATGTGTATATATGTATGTATGAGTATACGTGTGTATATATATGTGTATATATGTATGTGTGAGCATATCTGTGTATAGATTCGTGTATATATGTGTGTGAGTATATCTGTGTATAGATACGTGTATATATGTATGTGTGAGTATATGTATAGTTATGTGTATATATGTATGTGTGAGTATACGTGTGTATAGATATGTGTATATATGTATGTGTGAGTATAAGTGTGTATAGATATGTGTATATATGTATGTGTGAGTATACGTGTGTATATATATATGTGTATATATGTATGTGTGAGTATACGTGTGTATAGATATGTGTATATATGTATGTGTAAGTATAAGTGTGTATAGATATATGTATATATATATGTGTGTGAGTATACGTGTATATATATATGTGTATATATGTATGTGTGAGTACACGTGTGTATATGTGTGTGTATATATGTATGTGTGAGTATACATGTGTATATGTGTGTGTATATATGTATGTGAGTATACGTGTGTATAGATATGTGTATATATGTATGTGTGAGTAGAAGTGTGTATAGATATGTGTATATATGTATGTGTGAGTATACGTGTGTATATATATATGTGTATATATGTATGTGTGAGTATATGTGTGTATAGATATGTGTATATATATGTATGTGTGATTACACGTGTGTATATATATATGTGTATAAATGTATGTGTGAGTACACGTGTGTATATGTGTGTGTATAAATGTATGTGTGAGAAACGAGCAACTATAATCAATATATAAAGTAATAATAATAAATAAACAGTCGCACTGGGATTGAATTCCGACCCTTATGTATTTAAACTGATGTTTTTACTATTTGAAAATATTGAACATTTTCTTTCCAATTAATTTGTTTGAGGAAAAAACTCCAAATGAATTTGATTAAAACAGTTAAAAAAAAAAAAAAATTGTTCGACATAAATTAAAATTTGTTAGAACATTTTGAAATGGGGTCCTCAAAAAGAGCATTTTGCTTAGTACCTCCATTTAGTCGTAAGCTTCATTTTTCGGAATTGCTGTGAAGACTTTTGGTCAAAGTTGGTATTTCACAAGAAGCAGAGGGATGGAAAGGTACTTAGTGGTGTGCCATTAAAAGAGCTCTTGAGGAATATGGCAGCATAAAATCAATGGCTTGTTTAATTCATAACGGGGGGGCAAAAGGGGGGGGGGGGTCAGCCTTCCTTGTTATCCATTCTCTGCACCATTAAACATCTTCACGAATAAACATTATTTCTACTTGAACCAGCAGACTGCTGTGAGGAGGACACTCTGTTTGTTTGTCTAACGTTTACTTAATGGCTCATATAATCATTGTTCTTATATGTGGGAATGCTCCAAAACATTCACACATATGCTTTTCGACACCAACAGTCATCTATTTATTATTGTTCAACTTATTATAATTGTGTGAATGCTCCAAAACATGCTTTTCTACACCAACAGTCATCTATTTATTATTATTATTCAACTTATTATTATTGTGTGAATGCTCCAAAACATTCACACATATGCTTTTCTACACCAACAGTCATCTATTTATTATTATTCAACTTATTATTATTGTGTGAATGCTCCAAAACATGCTTTTCTACACCAACAGTCATCTATTTATTATTATTATTCAACTTATTATTATTGTGTGAATGCTCCAAAACATGCTTTTCTACACCAACAGTCATCTATGTATTATTATTATTCAACTTATAATTATTGTGTGAATGCTCCAAAACATTCACACATATGCTTTTCGACACCAACAGCCATCTATTTATTATTATTATTCAACTTATTATTATTGTGTGAATGCTCCAAAACATTCACACATATGCTTTTCTACACCAACAGTCATCTATTTATTATTATTATTCAACTTATTATTATTGTGTGAATGCTCCAAAACATTCACACATATGCTTTTCGACACCAACAGTCATGTATTTATTATTATTATTCAACTTATTATTATTGTGTGAATGCTCCAAAACATTCACACATATGCTTTTCGACACCAACAGTCATCTATTTATTATTATTATTCAACTTATTATTATTGTGTGAATGCTCCAAAACATTCACACATATGCTTTTCGACACCAACAGCCATCTATTTATTATTATTATTCAACTTATTATTATTGTGTGAATGCTCCAAAACATACACACATATGCTTTTCTACACCAACAGTCATCTATTTATTATTATTATTCGACTTATTATTATTGTGTGAATGCTCCAAAACATTCACACATATGCTTTTCTACACCAACAGTCATCTATTTATTATTATTCAACTTATTATTATTGTGTGAATGCTCCAAAACATGCTTTCCTACACCAACAGTCATCTATTTATTATTATTATTCAACTTAGTATTATTGTGTGAATGCTCCAAAACATGCTTTTCTACACCAACAGTCATCTATATATTATTATTATTCAACTTATTATTATTGTGTGAATGCTCCAAAACATTCACACATATGCTTTTCTACACCAACAGTCATCTATTTATTATTATTGTTCAACTTATTATTATTGTGTGAATGCTCCAAAACATGCTTTTCTACACCAACAGTGATCTATATATTATTATTATTATTCAACTTATTATTATTGTGTGAATGCTCCAAAACATTCACACATATGCTTTTCTACACCAACAGTCATCTATTTATTATTATTCAACTTATTATTATTGTGTGAATGCTCCAAAACATGCTTTTCTACACCAACAGTCATCTATTTATTATTGTTATTCAACTTAGTATTATTGTGTGAATGCTCCAAAACATGCTTTTCTACACCAACAGTCATCTATTTATGATTGTTCAACTTATTATTATTGTGTGAATGCTCCAAAACATGCTTTTCTACACCAACAGTCATCTATATATTATTATTATTCAACTTATTATTATTGTGTGAATGCTCCAAAACATTCACACATATGCTTTTCTACACCAACAGTCATCTATTTATTATTATTATTCAACTTATTATTATTGTGTGAATGCTCCAAAACATGCTTTTCTACACCAACAGTCATCTATTTATTATTGTTCAACTTATTATTATTGTGTGAATGCTCCAAAACATGCTTTTCTACACCAACAGTCATCTATTTATTATTGTTCAACTTATTATTATTGTGTGAATGCTCCAAAACATGCTTTTCTACACCAACAGTCATCTATTTATTATTATTATTCAACTTATTATTATTGTGTGAATTCTCCAAAACATTCACACATATGCTTTTCGACACCAACAGTCATCTATTTATTATTATTCAACTTATTATTATTGTGTGAATACTCCAAAACATTCACACATATGCTTTTCTACACCAACAGTCATCTATTTATTATTATTATTCGACTTATTATTGTGTGAATGCTCCAAAACATTCACACATATGCTTTTCTACACCAACAGTCATCTATTTATTATTATTCAACTTATTATTATTGTGTGAATACTCCAAAACATTCACACATATGGTTTTCAACACCAAAAGTCATCTATTTATTATTATTCAACTTATTAGTATGGGGTGAATGCTCCAAAACATTCACACATATGCTTTTCAACACCAACAGTCATCTATTTATTATTATTCAACTTATTATTATTGTGTGAATGCTCTAAAACATTCACAAATATGCTTTTCTATTTATTATTATTATTCTCCAAATTTTGGCATGTTCTACCTTCCACATTTTTCACCCTATTCAAACCGTTCCAACTTCAAACTGTTCAGCCTATTCAGGAAAGGTGGGATTTACCATGAAAAATTCCAAAAATTCCCAGATTTCCCAGAATTCACGGTTTTCCGGGGCATTTTTCTCCATTAAATATGAATGGGCCATTTTTCAAACTTCCACCATTTCCACATTTTTCAACCGATTCAAACCATTCCACCTTCAACACATTCCACCATCCTGGAAATTTAAACTACCTATTTCCCAAGTTCAAAATAATTCCAGGATTTTCCAGAATTCCTGGTTTTCCAAAGCCCTATGTCCACCCTTTCCTCTGGCGACTACTCCTTTCACATTTTTTAACACATTTCAACCGTTCCACTGTCAAAACATTCTTCTTAATCAGGAAAACAAAATTCCCGGTTTTCCTGAAATTCCAGGAATTCCGTAATACTATTTGTCAATTAAAAATGTTACTACTTCAACATTTCTCAACCGATTTGAAAAATTCCAACACCAACCTTTTCAATTCATTCACAACGTCCAAAATATTTTGAATTTACTGAAAAAAATTCCCGCTTTTCCCGAAATTCCCATTGAAAAGAATGGGACATATTTCACTTCTACAACAACAAACTGTTCCAACTTCAAAATATTCAGCCTGTTCAGGAATTGTGTGCTACTTTTCAACAATTATAAAAAAATTCCCGGATTTCCTAGAATTCCCAGTTATTAGGGACATTTTTCCCATTCAAAATGAATTGCCCATTTTTTAAACTTCCACCATTTCCACATTTTTCAACCGATTCAAACCATTCCACCTTCAACACATTTCACCATCCTGGACATTCAAACTATCATGTTTTCAAGTTAAAAAAAATTCCAGGAATTCCCATTTTTTTAAAACCCTTTTTCACCCTTTTTTCTGTCGACTACTCCTTTCACATTTTTCAACCCAATTCAACCGTTCCACCGTCAAATCATTCTTCTTAATCAGGACCAAAAACAAATTTGTTTTTTGAACTGAAAAAATTCCTGGTTTTCCCAAAATTCCAGGAATTCCATTATACTATTTCTCAATTTAAAATTTTTACTACATCACCATTTCTCATGACTTGAAAAATTCCAATACCAACCATTTCAACTCATTCACAACATTCAAAGTATTTAGCATTTTCCAAAAAAATTCCCGCTTTTCCCGAAATTCCCAGTGAAAAGAATGGGAAATTTTTCAAAGTTCCACAACTCCCACATTTTTCATCCGATTCAAACCGTTCCAACTTCTAAATATTCAGCCTGTTCAGGAATTGTGTGCTCTCCTTCAATAATACAAAACAAATTCCTGGATATCCTACAATTCCCAGTTTTTAGGGACATTTTCCCCATGCAAAATGAATTATCCATTTTTTAATCTTCCACAATTCCCACATTTGTCAACCCATTCAAATCATTCCACTTTCGACACATTCAATTCATCCTGAAAATTCAAACAAACATTTTTCCACGTTCAACAAATTTCCAGGAATTCCTGTTTTTTTCTAACCTTATTTACAACCTTTTTTAGTGCGCATTTCAACCGTTTCACTTTCAAAACATTCCTCTCAATCAGGACAAAAAACTAAGTTTTTAATTGAACTGGAAAAATTCCCGTTTTTCCCCAAAATTCCAGGAATTCTGTGATACTATTTGTCAATTAAAAAGGTTACTACTTCAACATTTCTCGACCGATTTGAAACATTCCAACATCAACCATTCCAGCCCATTCACAACCTTCAACATTTTTAGCATTTTCAAAAAAATTCCCGCTTTTCCCGAAATCCCCATGAAATTCCCATTGAAAAGAATGGTACATTTTTCAAAGTTCCACAACTCCCAAATTTTTTTATCCAATTCAAACCGTTCCAACATCAAAATATTATATCAAAATTCCCGTATTTCAAAAAATTCCACACATTTTTCAAGTTAAAAAAAATTCCAGGAATTCCTGTTTTTTCAAACCCTTTTTCCTTGTTTCACCCTTTTTTCTGTCGACTCCTCCTCCCACATATTCCAACCCACTTCAACCGTTACACCGTCAAAACATTCCTTTTATTCAGGACAAAAAACAACTCCCGGGTTTTTCTGAAATTCCAGGAATTCCGTAATACTATTTCTCAATTTAAAAATGTTGCTACTTCAACATTTCTCGACCGATTTGAAAAATTCCAACATCAACCATTTCAACACATTCACAACATTCAAAGTATTTAGCATTTTCCAAAAAAATTCCCGCTTTTCCCGAAATTCCCAATGAAAAGAATGGCCCATTTTTCAAATTTCCACAACTTCCACATTTTTCATCCGATTCAAACCGTTCCAACTTCTAAATATTCAGCCTGTTCAGGAATTGTGTGCTCTCCTTCAATAATACAAAAAACAAATCCTGGATATCCTACAATTCCCAGTTTTTAGGGACATTTTCCCCATGCAAAATGAATTATCCATTTTTTAATCTTCCACAATTCCCACATTTGTCAACCCATACAAATCATTCCACCTTCGACACATTCAATTCATCCTGAAAATTCAAACAAACATTTTTCCACGTTCAACAAATTTCCAGGAATTCCTGTTTTTTTCTAACCTTATTTACAACCTTTTTTAGTGCGCATTTCAACCGTTTCACTTTCAAAACATTCCTCTCAATCAGGACAAAAAACTAAGTTTTTAATTGAACTGGAAAAATTCCCGTTTTTCCCCAAAATTCCAGGAATTCTGTGATACTATTTGTCAATTAAAAAGGTTACTACTTCAACATTTCTCGACCGATTTGAAACATTCCAACATCAACCATTCCAGCCCATTCACAACCTTCAACATTTTTAGCATTTTCAAAAAAATTCCCGCTTTTCCCGAAATCCCCATGAAATTCCCATTGAAAAGAATGGTACATTTTTCAAAGTTCCACAACTCCCAAATTTTTTTATCCAATTCAAACCGTTCCAACATCAAAATATTCTATCAAAATTCCCGGATTTCAAAAAATTCCACACATTTTTCAAGTTCAAAAAAATTCCAGGAATTCCTGTTTTTTCAAATCCTTTTTCCTTGTTTCACCCTTTTTTCTGTCGACTCCTCCTCCCACATATTCCAACCCACTTCAACCGTTACACCGTCAAAACATTCCTTTTATTCAGGACAAAAAACAACTCCCGGGTTTTTCTGAAATTCCAGGAATTCCGTAGTACTATTTCTCAATTTAAAAATGTTGCTACTTCAACATTTCTCGACCGATTTGAAAAATTCCAACACCAACCATTTCAACACATTCACAACATTCAAAGTATTTAGCATTTTCCAAAAAATTCCTGCTTTTCCGGAAATCCACACAATTCCATGAAATTCCCATTGAAAAGAACGGGACATTTTTCAAACTTCCACAACTCCCACATTTTCTTATCCAATTCAAACCATTCCAACATCAAAATATTATATCAAAATTCCCGGATTTCAAAAAATTCCAGACATTTTTCAAGTTAATAAAAATTCCAGGAATTCCCGTTTTTTTCAAACCCTTTTTTCTGTCGACTCCTCCTCCCACATATTCCAACCCACTTCAACCGTTACACCGTCAAAACATTCCTTTTATTCAGGACAAAAAACAACTCCCGGGTTTTTTTGAAATTCCAGGAATTCCGTAATACTATTTCTCAATTTAAAAATGTTGCTACTTCATCATTTCTCGACCGATTTGAAAAATTCCAACACCAACCATTTCAACACATTCACAACATTCAAAGTATTTAGCATTTTCCCAAAAAATTCCCGCTTTTCCCGAAATTCCCAATGAAAAGAATGGCCCATTTTTCAAATTTCCACAACTTCCACATTTTTCATCCGATTCAAACCGTTCCAACTTCTAAGTGTTCAGCCTGTCCAGGATTTTTAGTCATTCGTCATTTTTGAAGTTCTACTTCAGCATTGGAACATTCACTTCAGGATCTGCCTCATCTAGTTGAATGTTGGCGTGAAGCTGGAACACGCAAAGTGAACACTCTGTCCGGGTAGAGCATCTTTGTTCTTGAACCACGGCACAAAGCAGACGTCGGCTGCCACATATTTCCTATTTTTGTTTTTTCACAAACACGTCCTGTTTCATATGTTGCCCTTGATAAATGTTCCCCCAGGAGATGTCAGAAATTAATTTCATCTGGTCTTTATTGAGGAACACGTGCTCGGATGCCCTCGCCTGCGATTCTTCAAAGCTATTTTAAGACAATGTGTGATTATCTGTGACATTGCTTGACGTGAGCCTCCAGGCCGCCCGTGTCTCCACTATCTCTTTTTTTCCTCCCCCGTCTCCCTCTAATCAAAAAGCCAAACCGCGCCGACAGCTGAGAGCAAATAACAAGTCACTCCCTGTGGGTGTTTGAAGATGACGGAGGGACCGGATCAGCCAGGGAGGAAATGCGCCGGTCTTGAAGTCGACAGTATTGTTGCACCGCAAAATCTCGTGTTGACAGTCGCGTGGTTTTACTATTCAAAATATTGCAAATTGTCCACACATATATCACTCACAGATAACTCGGAGACATGCGTTTCGGTGCGACTGGACGCTTGAGTACTAAAATAACTACCATTGTTCCAGTTCTTTGTCTACAATCCTAAAAGGCACATTTTTAAACAACTTGCAAACAACCTTCCCTAGTCATGGTGAAAATAAAATGGAGAAAAAAAACACAATGTCAACAGACCTGGTGACACATCACACAAGCATTTATTTTTTGAACCAATGCAAAAAAAAAAAAGAAAAAAAGTGCACCATGACTAGGGAAGGTTGCCATCCTTTTTTTTTTCTTTCTTTTTTTATATGAAAATAGAAAATGGATGGCAAACAACCTTCCCTGGTCATGGTGCAAAAAAAACAACCTAAAAAAATCGAACCAACAATTTTTTTTGACCGAATGCAAACAACCTTCCTTAGTCATGGTGCAAAAAAAAAAATCCAACCAACAATTTTTTTTGACCAAATGTAAACAACCTTCCCTAGTCATGGTGCACAAAAATAAAACAACACAATGTCAACAGACTTGGTCACACATAACACAACCTGCTCACTGAACTTTGTGGATTTTTTTTTTTTTAAATGCCCATGCACCATAAACAATTCTAACTACACCCATTACAAAGCATCATGGGAAAAATGCTAAAAGTCACATTTTTAAAAAGCTGTCAATGTCCTTGTGTGCAATGTCATTAAATTATCCTCTGAAGGGAATTGTGCACAGCATTTTTTTCCCACCCAATGCAAACAACCTTCCCTAGTCATGGTGCAAAAAATAAAAATAAAAATAAATAAATAAATCCAACCAACTATTTTTTTGGACCAAATGCAAACAACCTTCACTAGTCATGGTGCAATTTTTTAATTTTATTTTTTAAATCCAACCCACACAAAATGTCAACAGACGTGGTCACAAATAACACAACCTGCTCACTGAACTATGTGGATTTTATAAAAAAATGCCCATGCATCATAAAAAACAATTCTAACTACAGCTATTTAAACCCATTACAAAGCATCATGGGAACAATTCTAAAAGTCACATTTTATAAAAGCTGTCAATGTCCTTGTGTGTAATGTCATTAAATGATCCTCTGAAGTGAATTGTGCACAGCATTTTTTTTGACCCAATGTAAACAACCTTCCCTAGTCATGGTGCAAAAAATAAATAAATAAATCCAACCAACACACAATGTCAACAGACGTGGTCACAAATAACACAACCTGCTCACTGAACTATGTGGATTTTATAAAAAATGCCTATGCACCATAAAAAACAATTCCAACTACACCTATTTAAACCCATTACAAAGCATCATGGGAAAAATTCTAAAAGTCACATTTTATAAAAGCCGTCAATGTCCTTGTGTGCAATGTCATTAATTTTTTTTTGACCGAATGCAAACAACCTTCCGTAGTCATGGTGCAAAAAACAACAAAATAAAAAAATCCAACCAACAATTTTTTTTGACCGAATGCAAACAACCTTCCCTAGTCATGGTGCAAAAAATAAAAATAAACACAATGTCAACAGACCTGGTCACACATAACACAACCTGCTCACTGAACTTTGTGGATTTTATTTTAAAAAAATGCCCATGCACCATAAACAATTCTAACTACACCCATTACAAAGCATTATGGGAAAAATTCTAAAAGTCCAATTGTATAAAAGCTGTCAATGTCCTTGTGTGCAATGTCATTAAATTATCCTCTGAAGTGATTTTTTTTGACCCAATGCAAACAACCTTCCCTAGTCATGGTGCAAAAAAAAAATTTAAAATTAAAATTCCAACCAACATTTTTTTGACCAAATGCAAACAACCTTCCCTAGTCATGGTGCAAATTTTCTTTAAAAAAATAAAAATTCCAACCAACATTTTTTTTGACCAAATGCAAACAACCTTCCCTAGTCATGGTGCAAAAAAAAATGTTTAAAAATTAAAATTCCAACCAACATTTTTTTTGACCAAATGCAAACAACCTTCCCTAGTCATGGTGCAAAAAAAATATAAAAAATCCAACCAACAATTTTTTTGGACCCAGTGCAAACAACCTTCCCTAGTCATGGTGCAAAAAAAAACAAATCCAACCAACATTTTTTTTTGACCAAATGCAAACAACCTTCCCTAGTCATGGTGCACTTTTTTTTCTTTTTTTTAAAAATCCAACCCGCACACAATGTCAACAGACATGGTCACACATGCTCACTGAACTTTGTGGATTTTATTTAAAAAAATCCCATGTACCATAAACGAATGAAAATGACACCCATTTAAACCCGTTACAAAGCATGATGGGAAAAAATTCTAAAAGTCACATTTTTATAAAAGTTGTACTCAAAACTGAGTTCAAAATTTGGTAGATATCTTTGCCATGTAAAATTGCGGATGCTAATCAGTAGCATGTGTACGGAAAATCCAATATAAATTAGCACATTTTGAAAAGGGAAGCCTTACTTTGCGTCCCAGTTATTTCCCAGAATTTCCGGTTTTACGGGATATTTTTCCCATTCAAAATGATTTGGCCTTTTTTCAAACTTTCACAATTTCCACATTTTTCAACCTATTCAAACCATTCCACCTTCAACACATTTCACAATTCTGGAAATTTAAACTAATGTTTTTCCAAGTTCAAAAAAATTCCAGGATTTTCCAGAATTTCTGGTTTTCTAAAGCCATATTTTCACCCTTTTTTCTGGCGACCACTCCTTCCACATTTTTCAACCCATTCACCGTCAAAACATTCCTTTTAATTAGGACAAAAAAAATTTAACTGTTTTTTGAACTGGAAAAATTCCCGGTTTTCCCGAAATTCCAGGAATTCCATTTCTCAATTCAACATGTTCATTTCTCAACCGTTTTTTTTTAAATTCCAACACCAACCATTTCAACTCATTCAGACTATTCAAGTTTTTTTTTACTATTTTCAAGAAAATTCCCGCTTTTCCCGAAATTTTGGGAAATTCCCATTCTTCAAAGTTCCACAATTCCCACATTTTTCATCTGATTCAAACCGTTCCAACTTCAAAATACTCAGCCTGTTCAGGAATTGTGTGCTCTACTTAAACAATTCTAAGAAAAATTCCCGGATTTCCCATAATTCCTTTTTTTTTTGACATTTTCCCCATTCAAAATGAATTGGCCATTTTTCAAACTTCCACAATTCCCACATTCTTCAACCCATTCCACCTTCAACACATTCCAACATTTTGGAAATTCAAACTACCCTTTTTCCAAGTTCAAAAAAATTCCCCATTTTCCCGAAATTCCCTCTACCATTTACTACTTCAACAATTCTTTCCCACATTTTTCAACCTATTCAAACCACACCATTCTGGATAGTCAAACTAACCTTTTTCCAAGTTAAAAAAAAATTCCAGGATTTTCCCGAATTCCTGGTTTTCCAAAGCCCTATGTCCACCCTATTTTCTGGCGACTACTCCTTCCACATTTTTCAATCCACTTCAACCATTCCACTGTCAAAACATTCCTCTTAATCAGGACAAAAAACAATTCCTGGTTTTCCCAAAATTCCAGGAATTCTATAATACCATTTCTCAATTCAACATGTTACTTCTTCAACATTTCTTGACCCATTTAAAAAAAAATTCTAACACCAACCATTTCAACTCATTCAGACCATTCACATTTTTTACCATTTGCAAAAAAATTCCATATTTTCCCGAAATTTCAAGGAAGTTCCCATTGAAATGAATGGACCATTCCAACACAATTCCAACACCAACCAATTTAGCTCATTCAGGACATTCATGCTCCTAATCATTTTCCAAAAATCCCGCTTATCCCCAAATTTCCAGGAAGTTCCCATTGAAATGAATAGGACATTTTTCCAACTTGCACACTTCCCACATTTTTCATCTGATTCAAACCATTCCAACTTCTAAATATTCAGCCTGTTTGGGATTTGTGTGTTGTACTTTAACAATTCTAAGAAAAAATTCCCGGATTTCCCATACTTCCTTTTTTTTCCCCAACATTTCTTGCCTGATTTAAACAATTCCAACACCAACCAATTCAGGACATTTATGTTCCTAATTATTTCCAAAAATCCCGCTTTTCCCAAAATTCCCAAATTTCCAGGAAATTCCCTATTTCAAATTCTTCAAAGTTCCACAACTCCCACATTTTTCATCTGATTCAAACCGTTCCAACTTCAAAACATTTACCCTTTTCGGGAATCGTGTGCTCTACTTCAACAGTTAAAAAAAAATTCCAGGAATTCCGTAATACTATTTCTCGATTCAACATGTTACTTCTTCAACATCTCTCGTCCAATTTTAAAAATTCCAACGCCAACCTTTTCAACTCACTCAGACCATTCAAGTTTGTTTTTTTTACCATTTTCAAAAAAATTCCAGCTTTTCCCGAAATTCCCATTGAAATCAATGGGACATGGTTCAAAGTTCCACAGCTCCCACATTTTTCATCTTATTCAAACCGTTTTAACTTCAAAATATTCAACCTGTTCAGGAATTGTGTGCTCCCTTTCAACAATTATTTAAAAAAATTCCAGCATTTCCTAGAATTCCCAGTTATTAGGAACATTTTTCCCATTCAAAATGAATTGGCCATTTGTCAAACTTCCACCATTTCCACATTTTTCAACCTATTCAATCCATTCCCCCATCAACACATTCCACCATCCTGGACATTTAAACTACCTATTTTCCAAGTTAAAAAAAATTCCAGGATTTTCCATAATTCCTGGTTTTCCAATGCCCTATTTTCACCCTTTTTTCTGGCGACTACTCCATTTACATTTTTCAACGCATTTCAATCCTTCTACCGTCAAAATATTCCTTTTAATCAGCACAAAAAATTTAACTGTTTTTTGGACTGGAAAAATTCCCGGTTTTCCAGAAATTCCAGGAATTCCATTTCTCAATTCAACATATTACTTCTTCAACATTTCTCAACCGTTTTGAAAAAATCCAACGCCAACCATTTCAACTCATTCAGACCATTCAATTTTTTTATTTTTTTTTATTTTTCCCCATTCAAAATGAATTGGCCATTTGTCAAAATTTCCACCATTTCCACATTTTTCAACCAATTCCACCATCAACACATTCCACCATCCTGGACATTTAAACTACCTATTTTCCAAGTTCAAAAAAATTCCAGGATTTTCCATAATTCCTGGTTTTCCAATGCCCTATTTTTACCCTTTTTTCTGGCGACTACTCCATTTACATTTTTCAACGCATTTCAACCCTTCTACCGTCAAAACATTCCTTTTAATTAGGACAAAAAATTGAACCGTTTTTTGGACTGGAAAAATGTTCGATTTTCCCAAAATTCCAGGAATTCCATTTCTCAATTCAACATGTTACTTCTTCAACATTTCTCAACCGTTTTGAAAAAATCCAACGGCAACCATTTCAACTCATTCAATTTTTTTTTTTTTTTACCATTTTCAAAAAAATTCCCCCTTTTCCCGAAATTCCCATTGAAGTCAATGGGACATTCTTCAAAGTTCCACAACTCCCACATTTTTCATCTTATTCAAACCGTTTTAACTTCAAAATATTCAGCCTGTTCAGGAATTGTGTGCTCTCTTTCAACAATTATTTTAAAAAAATTCCAGCATTTCCTAGAATTCCCAGTTATTAGGAAAATTGTTCCCATTCAAAATGAATTGGCCATTTGTCAAACTTCCACCAGTTCCACATTTTTCAACCAATTCAAACCATTCCACCATCAACACATTCCACCATCCTGGACATTTAAACTACCTATTTTCCAAGTTCAAAAAAATTCCAGGATTTTCCATAATTCCTGGTTTTCCAATGCCCTATTTTCACCCTTTTTTCTGGCGACTACTCCATCCACATTTTTCAACTCATTTCAACCCTTCTACCGTCAAAACATTCCTTTTAATTAGGACAAAAAATTGAACTGTTTTTTGAACTGGAAAAATTCCCGGTTTTCCCGAAATTCCATTTCTCAATTCAACATATTACTTCTTCAACATTTCTCAACCGTTTTGAAAAAATCCAACGCCAACCATTTCAACTCATTCAAGTTTTTTTTTTACCATTTTCAAAAAAATTCCCGCTTTTCCCGAGATGTTTGGAAATTCCCATTGAAGTCAATGCGACATTCTTCAAAGTTCCACAACTCCCACATTTTTTATCCGATTCAAACCGTTTCAATGTCAAAATATTCAGCCTGTTTAGGAATTGTGTGCTCCCTTTCAACAATTATTTTAAAAATTCCCAGAATTCCTAGAATTCCCAGTTTTAAGGGACATTTTTCCCATTAAAAAAGTATTGCCCATTTTTCAAACTTACACCATTTCCACATTTTTCAACCGATTCAAACCATTCTACCTTCAACATATTCCACTCATCCTGCACATTCAAACTATCATTTTGTCAAGTGCAAAAAAATTCCAGGAATTCCCATTTTTTCCCACCCTTTTTTCAGTCGACCAATCCTTCCACATTTTTCAACGTTCCACCGTCAAAACATTCCTCTTAATCAAGACAAAAAACGAAGATGTTTTTTTGAACTGGAAAAATTCCCGGTTTTCCCAAAATTCCTGGAATTCCGTAATACTATTTGGCAATAAAAAAATTTACTATTTCAAAATTTCTCGACCGATTTGAAAAAACTCATTCAGAACATTCAAATATTTTAGTTTTTTTTTTTTAATTCCCACTTTTCCCAAAATTTTCAAATTTCCATGACATTCCCATTGAAAAGAATGGGACATTTTTCACTCCCACATTTTCCATCCGATTCAAACTGTTCCAACTTCAAAATATTCAGCCTGTTTGGGAATTGTGTGCTCCCTTTCAACAATTATTTTAAAAATTCCCGGATTTCCTAGAATTCCCAGTTTTTAGGGAGATTTTTCCCGTTCAAAATGAATTGCCCATTTTTCAAACTTACACCATTTCCACATTTTTCAACCGATTCAAACCATTCTACCTTCAACATATTCCACTCATCCTGGACATTCAAACTATCATTTTGTCAAGTACAAAAAAATTCCAGGAATTCTCAGAATTCCCATTTTTTCCACACCCTTTTTTCAGTTGACTAATCCTTCCACATTTTTCAACGTTCCACCGTCAAAACATTCCTCTAAATCAGGACAAAAAACAAAGATGTTTTTTTTTAACTGGAAAAATTCCCGGTTTTCATGAAATTCCAGGAATACTATTTGGCAATTAAAAATGTTACTATTTCAAAATTTCTCGACCGATTTGAAAAAACTCATTCAGAACATTCAAATGTTTTAGTTTTTTTTTTTTAATTCCCACTTTTCCCAAAATTTTCAAATTTCCATGACATTCCCATTGAAAAGAATGGGACATTTTTCACTCCCACATTTTCCATCCGATTCAAACTGTTCCAACTTCAAAATATTCAGCCTGTTTAGGAATTGTGTGCTCCCTTTCAACAATTATTTTAAAAATTCCCGGATTTCCTAGAATTCCCAGTTTTTAGGGACATTTTTCCCGTTCAAAATGAATTGCCCATTTTTCAAACTTACACCATTTCCACATTTTTCAACCGATTCAAACCATTCTACCTTCAACATATTCCACTCATCCTGGACATTCAAACTATCATTTTGTCAAGTACAAAAAAATTCCAGGAATTCCCAGAATTCCCATTTTTTCCACACCCTTTTTTCAGTTGACTAATCCTTCCACATTTTTCAACGTTCCACCGTCAAAACATTCCTCTAAATCAGGACAAAAAAACGAAGATGTTTTTTTTTAACTGGAAAAATTCCCGGTTTTCATGAAATTCCAGGAATACTATTTGGCAATTAAAAATGTTACTATTTCAAAATTTCTTGACCGATTTGAAAAAACTCATTCAGAACATTCAAATGTTTTCGTTTTTTTAAAAAAAATTCCCACTTTTCCCAAAATTTTCAAATATCCTTTTTTCAGTCGACCAATCCTTCCACATTTTTCAACGTTCCACCGTCAAAACATTCCTCTAAATCAGGACAAAAAACGAAGATGTTTTTTTTTAACTGGAAAAATTCCCGGTTTTCATGAAATTCCAGGAATACTATTTGGCAATTAAAAATGTTACTATCTCAAAATTTCTCGACCGATTTGAAAAAACTCATTCAGAACATTCAAATGTTTTAGTTTTTTTTTTTTTTTTAAATTCCCACTTTTCTCCAAAATTTTCAAATTTCCATGAAATTCCCATTGAAAAGAATTGGACATTCTTCAAAGTTCCACAACTACCACATTTTTCATCCGATTCAAACCGTTCCAACTTCAAAATATTCACTCTGTTCGGGAATTGTGTGCTCTACTTCAACAATTCTAAAAAATAAAAAAAAATTCCAGGATTTCAGTTCAACTTCAGCATCGGAGCATTCCTACGCAATTCCTCCAGGAATGGCCTCATCTAGTACTAATAACGATCAATTATCCCGTACTCTGACTGAGTATGGGAGCTTTCCGAGCTTTTTTTCGATGATTGTTCCAAGTATTATGACGGAATGAGCCATCTAGCTCCCCTCCAAATGTCGCCCATGTATCACAGCCGGAACAAATACCGCCTAATGACTTAATTAATCAGATCATGTATGTTTCCTCGCTCCTCCTTTCATTTTATTTGGGTGTGTGTGGTGTGTTCCCGGGTACAAGAGTCAAATGCTGGTAATCACTGCTTGTGTAATGTAATCTGATCAGGGCCATGTAATTCTTCATTTGGCAACAGCTCCCCGGAGCGAGGGATCCTGCGAGCCAGATGAATGTGGAAGCCTGCAAATGTGGCTCCGTCACTGCGGTTAGCCGCTTGGCCGTGTAGCCGCTGGCAGCTGCGTCTCCCGTCACCAGACAATATCACTCGTCCCTCCGTCTATTTACCCATCCATCCATGCCTCCTCCCACCTCCTCCCCGCAGTGGCGACACCAACCATCAGGTCCAATCTATCTGTGTGTACGTCAGCAATTAGAGCGCCGTGGCAGCCAAATGCCAGCCATGTCCCCGAGCTACCCCACACACACATCCTTGTAGTTCTGACCTTCTGGGGACCTGAGAAACATGCCTCCCTCTTTAGGACCAGCCTTTCTAGATATATAAAGAAGTGTATTTACAACATTAATAATATGTACATACTATGCAAATATTTAAAAAAAGCATGTTGTGAAAATTAGTTGGAATTTCACAAGAAAAAGGTCACAATTTCACAAGAAAAACTTAGAATTTTGGCAGTGTTATAATAAAAGTCCTCATTTTACTCAACGCAAGTCAAAATGTTACAAGAAAAACTGAACATTTGTGCAATATTCTGATAAAAGTTGGAATTTGACTCAATAACAGTCGCAATTTTACAAGAAAAGCTTAAAATTTTGGCAATGTTGTAAAAATAATAAAATTTTAATTGGCAAAATTATGACAAAAGTCATCATTTTACAGAACAACACAAAACTCGGCAATATTGTGATAAAAGTCAGAATTTTGTACGTCAAATGTCACCATTTTGCATTAAAAAGTAATAATTTTGCATTAAAAAGTCGCAATTTTACAAAATAGGACATTTTTATGAAAAGACTCGTCATTTTACTCGACAAAAGTCACAGTTTTATAAGAAAACTTTCAAATTTTGGCAATGATACAAAAATAATAATTTTACTTGGCACAAAAAATGTCACTATTTTACAAGAACAACAGAAAATTGGGCAATATTGTGATAAAAGTCAGAATTTTATATGACTAATGTCACCATTTTGCAGTAAAAAGGTCATAATTTTACGAGAAAATATTGCAATGTTACAGAAACAGAAAGAATATGAGAAATTGTTCCCAATTTTACTAGAAAAACTGAACATTTGTGCAATATTATGATAAAAGTTGGAATTTGACTCAATAACAGTCGCAATTTTACAAGAAAAGCTTCAAATTTTGGCAATGTTGTAAAATTAATAAAATTTTAATTGGCAAAATTATGACAAAAGTCATCATTTTACAGAACAACACAAAACTTGGCAATATTGTGATAAAAGTCAGAATTTTGTATGTCAAATGTCACCATTTTGCATTAAAAAGTAATAATTTTGCATTAAAAAGTCGCAATTTTACAAAATAAGACATTTTTATGAAAAGACTCGTCATTTTACTCGACAAAAGTCACAGTTTTATAAGAAAACTTTCAAATTTTGGCAATGTTATAAAAATGACAATTTTACTTGGCACAAAAAGTGTCACTATTTTACAAGAACAACACAAAATTTGGCAATATTGTGATAAAAGTCAGAATTTTATATGACTAATGTCACCATTTTGCATTAAAAAGTCATAATTTTACGAGAAAATATTGCAATGTTACAGAAACAGAAAGAATATGAGAAATTGTTCCCAATTTTACTAGAAAAACTGAAAATTTGTGCAATATTATGATAAAAGTTGGAATTTGACTCAATAACAGTCGCAATTTTACAAGAAAAGCTTCAAATTTCGGCAATGTTGTAAAAATAATAAAATTTTAATTGGCAAAATTATGACAAAAGTCATCATTTTACAGAACAACACAAAACTTGGCAATATTGTGATAAAAGTCAGAATTTTGTAGGTCAAATGTCACCATTTTGCATTGAAAAGTAATAATTTTGCATTAAAATGTCGCAATTTTACAAAAAAAAGACATTTTTATGAAAAGACTCGTCATTTTACTCGACAAAAGTCACAGTTTTATAAGAAAACTTTCAAATTTTGGCAATGATACAAAAATAATAATTTTACTTGGCACAAAAAATGTCACTATTTTACAAGAACAACAGAAAATTGGGCAATATTGTGATAAAAGTCAGAATTTTATATGACTAATGTCACCATTTTGCATTAAAAAGGTCATCATTTTACGAGAAAATATTGCAATGTTACAGAAACAGAAAGAATATGAGAAATTGTTCCCAATTTTACCAGAAAAACTGAAAATTTGTGCAATATTATGATAAAAGTTGGAATTTTACTCAATAACAGTCGCAATTTTACAAGAAAAGCTTCAAATTTTGGCAATGTTGTAAAAATAATAAAATTTTAATTGGCAAAATTATGACAAAAGTCATCATTTTACAGAACAACACAAAACTTGGCAACATTGTGATAAAAGTCAGAATTTTGTAGGTCAAATGTCACCATTTTGCATTGAAAAGTAATAATTTTGCATTAAAAAGTCGCAATTTTACAAAAAAAATACATTTTTATGAAAAGACTCGTAATTTTACTCGACAAAAGTCACAGTTTTATAAGAAAACTTTCAAATTTTGGCAATGATACAAAAATAATAATTTTACTTGGCACAAAAAATGTCACTATTTTACAAGAACAACAGAAAATTTGGCAATATTGTGATAAAAGTCAGAATTTTATAAGACTAATGTCACCATTTTGCATTAAAAAGTCATAATTTTACGAGAAAATATTGCAATGTTACAGAAACAGAAAGAATATGAGAAATTGTTCCCAATTTTACTAGAAAAACTGAAAATTTGTGCAATATTATGATAAAAGTTGGAATTTGACTCAATAACAGTCGCAATTTTACAAGAAAAGCTTAAAATTTTGGCAATGTTGTAAAAATAATAAAATTTTAATTGGCAAAATTATGACAAAAGTCATCATTTTACAGAACAACACAAAACTTGGCAATATTGTGATAAAAGTCAGAATTTTGTATGTCAAATGTCACCATTTTGCATTAAAAAGTAATAAATTTGCATTAAAAAGTCGCAATTTTACAAAATAGGACATTTTTATGAAAAGACTCGTCATTTTACTCGACAAAAGTCACAGTTTTATAAGAAAACTTTCAAATTTTGGCAATGTTATAAAAATGATAATTTTACTTGGCACAAAAAATGTCACTATTTTACAAGAACAACACAAAATTTGGCAATATTGTGATAAAAGTCAGAATTTTATATGACTAATGTCACCATTTTGCATTAAAAAGTCATAATTTTACGAGAAAATATTGCAATGTTACAGAAACAGAAAGAATATGAGAAATTGTTCCCAATTTTACTAGAAAAACTGAACATTTGTGCAATATTATGATCAAAGTTGGAATTTGACTCAATAACAGTCGCAATTTTACAAGAAAAGCTTAAAATTTTGGCAATGTTGTAAAAATAATAAAATTTTAATTGGCAAAATTATGACAAAAGTCATCATTTTACAGAACAACACAAAACTTGGCAATATTGTGATAAAAGTCAGAATTTTGTATGTCAAATGTCACCATTTTGCATTAAAAAGTAATAATTTTGCATTAAAAAGTCGCAATTTTACAAAATAGGACATTTTTATGAAAAGACTCGTCATTTTACTCGACAAAAGTCACAGTTTTATAAGAAAACTTTCAAATTTTGGCAATGTTATAAAAATGATAATTTTACTTGGCACAAAAAATGTCACTATTTTACAAGAACAACAGAAAATTTGGCAATATTGTGATAAAAGTCAGAATTTTATATGACTAATGTCACCATTTTGCATTAAAAAGGTCATCATTTTACGAGAAAATATTGCAATGTTACAGAAACAGAAAGAATATGAGAAATTGTTCCCAATTTTACGAGAAAAACTGAACATTTGTGCAATATTATGATCAAAGTTGGAATTTTACTCAATAACAGTCGCAGTTTTACAAGAAAAGCTTCAAATTTGGGCAATTTTATGAAAAGAGTTGTCATTTTACTCGACAAAAGTCACAGTTTTATAAGAGAACTTTCACATTTTGGCAATGTTATAAAATAATCAAAATTGTATTTGTCAAAATTAAGACAAAAGTCATCATTTTACTCAAAAAATGTCACTATTTTACAAGAACAACAAAAAAAATGGCAATATTGTGATAAAAGTCAGAATTTTATATGACAAATGTCACCATTTTGCATTAAAAAGTCATAATATTGCATTAAAAAGTCATAATTTTACGAGAAAATATTGCAATGTTACAGAAACTGAAATAATATGAGAAATTGTTCCAAATTTTACAAGAAAAACTGAACATTTGTGCAATATTATGATAAAAGTTGGAATTTGACTCAATAACAGTCGCAGTTTTACAAGAAAAGCTGAAAATGTTGGCAAATTTAGGAAAGGGATCGTAAATTTACTCGACAAAAGTCAACATTTTATAAGTAAACTTTAAAATTTTGACAATATTATAATAATCATCGGAATTTTACCTGGCAAGATTATGCCAAAATCACAATTTTACTCAAAAAATTTCACTATTTTACAAGAACAACAAAAAAATTGGCAATATTGTGATAAAAGTCAGAATTTTATATGACAAATGTCACCATTTTGCATTAAAAAATCATAATTTTACATGAAAAAAGTAATCATTTTATGAGAAAATATTGCAATGTTACAGAAACAGAAAGAATATGAGAAATTGTTCCAAATTTTACAAGAAAAACTGAACATTTGTGCAATATTATGATAAAAGTTGGAATTTGACTCAATAACAGTCACAATTTTACAAGAAAAGCTTAACATTTTGGAAATGTTACAAAAATAATTACAATTTTACTTGGCAAAACTATGACAAAAGTCATCATTTTACAGAACAACACAAAACTTGGCAATATTGTGATAAAAGTCAGAATTTTGTATGTCAAATGTCACCATTTTGCATTAAAAAGTAATAATTTTGCATTAAAAAGTCGCAATTTTACAAAATAAGACATTTTTATGAAAAGACTCGTCATTTTACTCGACAAAAGTCACAGTTTTATAACAAAACTTTCAAATTTTGGCAATGTTATAAAAATGATAATTTTACATGGCACAAAAAATGTCACTATTTTACAAGAACAACACAAAATTTGGCAATATTGTGATAAAAGTCAGAATTTTATATGACTAATGTCACCATTTTGCATTAAAAAGTAATAATTGTACGAGAAAATATTGCAATGTTACAGAAACAGAAAGAATATGAGGAATTGTTCCCAATTTTACTAGAAAAACTGAACATTTGTGCAAAATTATGATAAAAGTTGGAATTTGACTCAATAACAGTCGCAGTTTTACAAGAAAAGCTTCAAATTTTGGCAATGTTGTAAAAATAATAAAATTTTAATTGGCAAAATTATGACAAAAGTCATCATTTTACAGAACAACACAAAACTTGGCAATATTGTGATAAAAGTCAGAATTTTGTAAGTCAAATGTCACCATTTTGCATTAAAAATGTCATCATTTTACGACAAAAATATTGCAATGTTACAGAAACAGAAAGAATATGAGAAATTGTTCCCAATTTTACTAGAAAAACTGAACATTTGTTCAATATTATGATAAAAGTTGGAATTTTACTCAATAACAGTCGCAATTTTACAAGAAAAGCTTAACATTTTGGAAATGTTACAAAAATAATTACAATTTTACTTGGCAAAACTATGACAAAAGTCATCATTTTACAGAACAACACAAAACTTGGCAATATTGTGATAAAAGTCAGAATTTTGTATGTCAAATGTCACCATTTTGCATTAAAAAGTAATAATTTTGCATTAAAAAGTCGCAATTTTACAAAATAAGACATTTTTATGAAAAGACTCGTCATTTTACTCGACAAAAGTCACAGTTTTATAACAAAACTTTCAAATTTTGGCAATGTTATAAAAATGATAATTTTACATGGCACAAAAAATGTCACTATTTTACAAGAACAACACAAAATTTGGCAATATTGTGATAAAAGTCAGAATTTTATATGACTAATGTCACCATTTTGCATTAAAAAGGTCATCATTTTACGAGAAAATATTGCAATGTTACAGAAACTGAAATAATATGAGAAATTGTTCCAAATTTTACAAGAAAAACTGAACATTTGTGCAATATTATGATAAAAAATGGAATTTTACTCAATAACAGTCGCAATTTTACAAGAAAAGCTTAAAATGTTGGCAAATTTAGGAAAGGAATCATAATTTTACTCGACAAAAGTCAACATTTTATAAGTAAACTTTAAAATTTTGACAATATTATAATAATCATCAGAATTTTACCTGGCAAGATTATGCCAAAATCACAATTTTACTCAAAAAATGTCACTATTTTACAAGAACAACAAAAAAATTGGCAACATTGTGATAAAAGTCAGAATTTTGTATGACAAATGTCACCATTTTGCATTAAAAATCATAATTTTACATAAAAAAAGTAATCATTTTACGAGAAAATATTGCAATGTTACAGAAACAGAAAGAATATGAGAAATTGTTCCCAATTTTACCAGAAAAACTGAACATTTGTGCAATATTATGATAAAAAATGGAATTTTACTCAATAACAGTCGCAATTTTACAAGAAAAGCTTAACATTTTGGCAATTTTATGAAAAGAGTCGTCATTTTACTCGACAAAGTCACAATTTTATGACAAAACTTTAAAATGTTGGCAATATTATAATAATAATCTCAATTTTACTTGGGAAAATGATGACAAAAGTCATCATTTTACTCAAACAAATGTCACTATTTTACAAGAACAACACAAAAATTGGCAACGTTGTGATAAAAGTCAGAATTGTACATGACTAAAGAGTAATAATTTTACATTAAAAAGTCATAATTTTAGTAGAAAATATTGCAATATTTCAGAAACAGAAAGAATATGAGAAATTGTTCCCAATTTTATAAGAAAAAAAGTCGAAAAAGCCTGCTTTTAGTAAAAAATATATTTTTTTGTTGTTGTTTGTAATTGGTTTTTAATCTTCATTATTTACTTCATTATTACAGTATGTCTCTATATACATATTTTTTATTTATTTTTTTTCTATTAATTTTGGCCAAAGGGAGCGCATTTCAATTTCTTACACACACTTGTTATTTCATATGTTGACCAGAGGGGGAGCACTTCACATTTTTTACACACACTTGTTATTTCATATGTTGACCAGAGGGGGAGCACTTCACATTTTTTCACACACACTTGTTATTTCATATGTTGACCAGAGGGGGAGCACTTCACATTTTTCACACACACTTGTTATTTCATATGTTGACCAGAGGGGGAGCACTTCACATTTTCACACACACTTGTTATTTCATATGTTGACCAGAGGGGGAGCACTTCACATTTTTCACACACACTTGTTATTTCATATGTTGACCAGAGGGGGAGCACTTCACATTTTCACACACACTTGTTATTTCATATGTTGACCAGAGGGGGAGCACTTCACATTTTTTACACACACTTGTTATTTCATATGTTGACCAGAGGGGGAGCACTTCACATTTTCACACACACGTGTTATTTATATGTTGACCAGAGGGGGACCACTTCACATTTTTACACACACTTGTTATTTCATATGTTGACCAGAGGGGGAGTACTTCACATTTTCACACACACTTGTTATTTCATATGTTAGTCAAGTCAAGTCAAGTCAAGTCAACTTTATTTATATAGCACATTTTCAACAACTGTTTAGGTTGCACCAAAGTGCTTTACAGGTTAAAAAAGCATGGAGCAAACAAAAAACAAACAAAAAAAAAAAAACCAACAACAAAAAAACAACAACTAAGCAAAACAAAAAGCAAACAAACAAAGAACATAAACAATGAGTGTGCTAAACAAGACAATGCAAATGCAATACGGTAAAAGGGGTCGAATAAAAAGTTTTAAAAAATTTGCAGAAAAAAAAAAAAAAAAAATGTTGACCAGAGGGGGAGCACTCCACATTTTTTACACACAAGGACGGGGCGAGGGTCACCACTTTGTCAACAAATGCCCGAGCAAATTGTTTAAGAACGACATTTCTCAACCAGGCTATTGCAAGGAATTTAGGGATTTCACCATCTACGCTCCGTAATATCATCAAAATGTTCAGAGAATCTGGAGAAATCACTGCACGTAAGCCATGATATTACGCACCTTGGATCCCTCAGGCGGTACTGCATTAAAAAGCCACATCCGTGTGTAAAGGATATCACCACATGGGCTCAGGAACACTTCAGAAAACCACTGTCAGTAACTACAGTTGGTCGCTACATCTGTAAGTGCAAGTTAAAGCTCTACTATGAAAAGCCAAAGCCATTTATCAACAACACCCAGAAACGACATTTCAAATTGTTTTTGGAAACTGTGGACGTCGTGTCCTCCGGACCAAAGAGGGAAAGAACCATCCGAACTGTTCTAGGGTGAAAGTGTAAAAGGCAGCATGTGTGATGGTATGGGGGTGTATTAGTGGCCAAGACATGGGTAACTTACACATCTGTGAAGGCACCATTAATGCTGAAAGGTACATACAGCTTTTGGAACAACATCCAAGCAACGTTACCATGGACGCCCCTGCTTATTTCAGCAAGATGATACCAAGTCACGTGTTACAACAGCGTGACTTCATAGTAAAAGAGTGCTGGTACTAGACTGGCCTGCCTGTAGTCCAGACCTGTCTCCCATTGAAAATATGAAGGCTAAAATAGGAAAAGGGAGACTTTTGAACAACTTAAGCTGTACATCAAGCAAGAATGGGAAAGAATTCCACTTCAAAAATGTGTCTCCTCAGTTCCCAAATCTTTACTGAGTGTTGTTAAAAGGAAAGGCCATGTAACACCCTGGTAATGTGTTTCATGGGATTTTTTTCTGTCAAAAAATTGGAATTTTTTTCTGTTAAACGTCTGGATTTTTTTATGTAAAAAAATTGGATTTTCTTCTTTCAAAAAGTCAGGATTTTTTCTGTCAAAATATCTAGATTTTTTTCTGTCAAAATGTTTGCATGTTTCCTGTCAAAAAGTCAGCATTTTTTTCTGTCAAAAAGTCGGCATTTTTTTGTTAAAAAGACAGCATTTTTTCGGTCAACGAGTCGAGATTTTTCCCGTCGAAAAATTGGAATTTTTTTTCTGTCAAAAAGTCGGCATTTTTTCTGTCAAAAAGTCTGGAATTTTTATTTAAAAAAGTTGGGATTTTTTCCGCCAAAAAATCTGGATTTTTTTCTGTTAAAAAGTCGGCATTTTTCCTGTCAAAAAGTCAGGATTTTTTTCTGTCAAAAAGACAACATTTTTTCTGTCAACAAGTCGGGATTTTTTCTGTCAAAAAATCGGGATTTTTTTCTGTCAAAAATTCGGCATTTTTCCTGTCAAAAAGTCGGGATTTTTTTCTGTTAAAGATTCGGGAATTTTTCTTTCAAAAAGTTGGGATTTTTTCTGTCAAAAAAAATCGAGATTTTTTTCTGTCAAAAATTTGCATTTTTCCTGTCAAAAAGTCGGCATTTTTTTCTGTCAAAAAGTGGGCATTTTTTTTGTTAAAAAGTCTGCATTTTTTCTGTCAATAAGTTGGCATTTATTCTGTTAAAAAGTCTGCATTTTTTCTGTCAAAAAGTCGGGATTTTTTTCTGTCAAAAAGTGGGCATTTTTTTTGTCAAAAAGACAGCATTTTTTTCTGTCAACAACTCGGGATTTTTACCGTCAAAAAATCGGGAATTTTTCTTTCAAAAAGTCAGGATTTTTTCTGTCAAATAATCGAGATTTTTTTCTGTCAAAAAGTTTGCATTTTTCCTGTCAAAAAGTGGGCATTTCTTTCTGTCAAAAAGTGGGCATTTTTTGGGTTAAAAAGTCTGCAATTTTTTTGTCAAAAAGTTGGAATTTTTTCTGTTAAAAAGTCGGAATTTTTTCTGTCAAAAAGTCTGGATTTTTTTTTCTGTCAAAAATACAGCATTTTTACTGTCAAAAAGTCTGCATTTTTTTCTGTTAAAAAGTCGGGATTTTTTTCTGTCAAAAAGTCGGGATTTTTTCTGTTAAAAAGTCGGGAATTTTTCTTTCAAAAAGTTGGGTTTTTTCTGTCAAAAAATCGAGATTTTTTTCTGTCAAAAACTTTGCATTTTTCCTGTCAAAAAGTCTGCATTTTTTCTGTCAAAAAGTGGGCATTTTTTTCTGTCAAAAAGTGGGCATTTTTTTCTGTCAAAAAGTCTGCATTTTTTCCATCAAAAAGTCGGGAATTTTTCTTTAAAAAATTCTGGATTTTTTCTGTCAAAAAATCTGGATTTTTTTCTGTCGAAAAGTGTGCATTTTTTATGTCAAAAAGTCTGCATTTTTTTCTGTTAAAAAGTCTGGAATTTTTCTTTCAAAAAGTCTGGATTTTTTCTGTCAAAAAGTCTGGAGTTTTTCTGTCAAAAAATCTGGATTTTTATTCTGTCAAAAAAATCGAGATTTTTTTCTGTCAAACACTTTGCATTTTTCCTGTCAAAAAGTCTGCATTTTTTTCTGTCAAAAAGTCTGCATTTTTTTCTGTCAAAAACTGGGCATTTTTTTCTGTCAAAAAGTCGGAATTTTTTCCGTCAAAAAGTCGGGAATTTTTCTTTCAAAAATTCTGGATTTTTTTCTGTCAAAAAATCTGGATTTTTTTCTGTCAAAAAGTGTGCATTTTTTCTGTCAAAAAGTTGGGATTTTTTTCTGTCAAAAAGTCTGCATTTTTTCTGTTAAAAAGTCCGGAATTTTTCTTTCAAAAAGTCTGGATTTTTTTCTGTCAAAAAGTCTGGATTTTTTCTGTCAAAAAATCTGGATTTTTTCCTGTCAAAAAGTGGGCATTTCTTTCTGTCAAAAAGTGGGCATTTTTTGGGTTAAAAAGTCGGCATTTTTTTTGGTCAAAAAGTTGGAATTTTTTCTGTTAAAAAGTCGGATTTTTTTCTGTCAAAAAGTCTGGATTTTTTTTCTGTCAAAAATACAGCATTTTTACTGTCAAAAAGTCTGCATTTTTTCTGTTAAAAAGTCAGGATTTTTTTATGTAAAAAAGTTGGAATTTTTTTCTGTCAAAAAGTCTGCATTTCTTTCTGTCAAAAAGTGGGCATTTTTTGGGTTAAAAAGTCTGCATTTTTTTTGTCAAAAATTTGGGATTTTTTCTGTCAAAAAATCTGGATTTTTTTTGTTAAAAAGTCAGGAATTTTTCTTTCAAAAAGTTGGGTTTTTTCTCTCAAAAAATCAAGATTTTTTTCTGTCAAAAACTTAGCATTTTTCCTGTCAAAAAGTCAGCATTTTTTCTGTCAAAAAGTGGGCATTTTTTTCTGTCAAAAAGTCTGCATTTTTTCCGTCAAAAAGTCGGGAATTTTTCTTTCAAAAATTCTGGATTTTTTTCTGTCAAAAAATCTGGATTTTTTTTC
>NC_084744.1:62625499-62632999 GCF_033978785.1 Entelurus aequoreus | reverse complement strand
TTACAGCGTATATATCGTATAGATTCTCACATACTTTAGAAATATTCTAATCTGGATTATTAACACGCTAACGCTGCACCGAAATCCAAAAGGTCCCATGTAAAAACGAAGATTGTATTAAAAAAATAAAAATAAAACGAAGAAATGTATTTTATAAATTTATATATAATAATAATAATAATAATAGATTTTATTTGTAAAAAGTAAACAATCTCAAAGTGCTACAGTGTATTAAAAAAAAAAAAAAGATAATAAATAAATAAATAAAAATAAAAACTAGAACAGCCAAATAGCTATAACTAGTATGCATATATCTAAAAAAAAAAAAAAGCCTTTTTTTAAAAAAAAAAAAGAAGGGCTTTTAAGCCTTTTTTAAAAGCATCCACAGTCTGTGGTGCTCTCAGGTGGTCAGGGAGAGCGTTCAACAGACTGGGAGCGGCGGAGCAGAAAGCCCGGTCTCCCATTGTTCATAGCTTTGTATGTATGTATATATACATGTCATTTTTTATAAATTTGTACAAATTTATAAAAAATTTAAAAAAAAGAAGCCATAAGGAATACAGTAAATTCCAAAGCACACAACTTTTTTTTCCCCCCCAACGCTTTGAACCCTGCGGCTTATAAAAGGGAGCAGCTCATTTATGGATTGTTCTTATTTTTTCTTACTATAAAGGTGTGTTATTGTTTGTGGGCGCCATCTTGTGGAGGAGTTTGCTCACTGCGGGTGCTGAAGAAGTCAGTAGTAAGTCAATGATATTTATATAGCGCTTTTCTCTAGCGACTCAAAGCACTTTACATAGTGAAACCCAAGTTGCATCTTTAAAGCAGTGTGGGTGGCACTGGGAGCAGGTGGGTGAAGTGTCTTGCCCAAGGACACAACGGCAGTGACTAGGGGATCGAACCCGGAACCCTCAAGTTGCTGGCACGGCCACTTATATATAAAAATATGAGCACGTGAATCAAGTATTCTGTTTCAGACATCCAAAATAAAGGTCAGACGCTACCTTAGTACTTTGCTATGTGGTCTTTCTTGACTTCGCTGGTGTTTCTCACCATCTTTATCAAAGTGCTATCACTCGCAGTGGCTAACTTAGAAGTTGCCAACACCTGCGATTCTTTGTTTTGGTACTAATGAATCAAAAACGGTACTCTGTTTGAAAAGTACGGCGCGTCACGTGGTGACATCGCCGGTTCTACCAGCCGAGGAGCATGTTGGGCAGCGCACACACACAGAGTACTTACAAGCAGACACAGTGTGTGGACAGAAAAGGGAGAACGGACGCATTTTTGGTGTAAAAAGTCAAGATAAAGGTGAAGTTATAACACTGAAACACCCTCAGGAAGAGCTGCTTTAAGACATGGCTGAATCACTAATCCTGGCGACAAATAAAGAGAGTTTCTTACAAGTAGCATTATCACTGGAGGACAAGGAATAGCTAAACATGCTTCACTACACGCCGTAGGAGGATACAATAGCTCAACGCCGTCACAATGTAAACAAATGGGTGGATCTACACCTGACATCCACTGTAATGATACCAAGTACAGGAGCGTATCTAGTCGATACTACTATGATTACATCGATATATATATACATATTTTTTCATTCATATTATGTTTATAAAGTCAGGAAATACGTCCTATAATAGGACTTTGAATATGACCGATGTATGATCCTGTAACTACTTGGTATCGGGATCGATACCTAAATGTGTGGTATCATCCAAAACTAATGTCAAGTATCAAAGAAGAGAAGAATAAGTGATTATTACATTTGAACAGAAGTGTAGATAGAACATGTTAAAAGAGAAAATAAGCAGATATTAACAGTAAATGAACAAGTGGATTTAATAGTCCATTTTATTACAGTTTGTCCTTTATAATGTGTACAAAATAATAGGTGTATAAATGACACAATATGTTACAGCAGACTAATTAGGAGTCTTTGTTTGTTTACTTACTACTAAAAGACAAGTTCACTATTTTATTGAAGGACTAAATGACAATAATAAACATATGTTTCATGTACACTAACATTTTTTGTTACAATAAAGACAATAATGACATATTTTGTGGTCCCCTTTATTTCGAAAAGTACCGAAAAATATCAGAATACATTTTGGTACTGGTACCAAAATATTGGTATCAGGACAACACCACTTCCTACAATGTGACCTGTGCCTTTTTGAGATGCTCAACCTTGTCAAGTAAATCCAAGAAAGACAATTTTGTTTGACTACTTGATTATAAAATTTCCAATACAGTAGCGAGACGAACTTTACCTTATTCAAAAAAAAAAATAGAACATATTAAACCAGAAAGTAAGCAGATATTAACATTAAATGAACAAGCGGATTAATAATCAATTTTTACAGTTTGTTCTTAATAATGTGTACAAAATAATAGGTGTATAAATGACACAATATGTTACAAATTAAACTAAGTAGGAGTCTTTGTTTGTTTACTTACTACTAAAAGACAAGTTGTCTATTTTATTGAAGGACTAAATGACAATAATAAAGATAAGTTTCATGTACACTAACATTTTTTTTGTTACAATAAAGGTCGGGAAATAAAAAAAATATAAAAAATAAAATAAAAATAAAATAAATCAAAATAAAATAAATCAAAATAAAATAAAATAAAATAAAATACAAAATAAATAAATAAATAAAAATACAAAATAATGCCTTTTTTTTGGTGGTCCCCTTTATTTAAAAAAGTATCGAAATACATGTTGGTACCGGTACCAAAATATTGGTATCAGGACAACACCACTTCCTACTTACACGAATGTGACCTGTGCCTTTTTTGAGATGCTCAACCTTGTCAAGTAAATCCAAGAAAGACAATTTTGTTTGACTACTTGATTAGAAAATTTCCAATAAAGTAGCGAGACAAACTTTGCCCTATTCTATAAAAAAATAGAACATGTTAAACCAGAAAATAAGCAGATATTAACAGGAAATGAACAAGCAGATTAATAATCTTTTTTTTTACAGTTTGTCCTTAATAGTGTGTACAAAATAATAGGTGTATAAATGACACAATATGTTACAAATTAGACTAATTAGGAGTCTTTGTTTGTTTACTTACTACTAAAAGACAAGTTGTCTATTTTATTTAAGGACTAAATGACAATAATAAACATATGTTTCATGTACACTAACATTTTTTTTGTTACAATAAAGGTCGGGAAATAAAAAAAATATAAAAAATAAAATAAAAATAAAATAAATCAAAATAAAATAAAATAAAATAAAATAAAATAAAATAAAATAAAATAAAATAAAATAAAATAAAATGTATTAAAATTAAATACAAAATAAATAAAAAAAAAATAAAAAAAATAATGCCATTTTTTTTGTGGTCCCCTTTATTTAAAAAAGTATTGAAATACATTTTGGTGCCGGTACCAAAACATTGTTACCCTAGTTCAGAGCGCACAAATCAGACGTTTCAGTTCCCGAAACGTGCAGACAAAATGAAGCGAGTGTATGAAAGCGTGTGTTGGTGTGCACTGGGAGGACGTTTCTGCATATTTTAATAATAACATGCTGATGATAAGACAGTATCGGCCTTCACCTGGACCACAACACACTCCATCAAGGGCCGGCATACGCATGCACTATGAGAGATTTTATTTATTTCCGGTACCGGTACCAAAATATCGGTACTTTTTTTTTTCTTTTTCTCTCTCTCTCTCAAGACAGAGGCGCGTGTGAGCACTGCGCGGCAGCACTGCGCCTCCTAAGCGCTCTTGGACCCTGGACCACCCCTCCCACCCACGCTCCCTCCCACCCTCCCACGCTCCCTCCCACCCTCCCACGCTCCCTCCTCCTCCTCCTCTTCCTCCTCCACTCACACGCTGCTGAGAACCCCCCCCCCCCCCCCCTCTCTGCCACCGTGCGTGGCGCTCCCGCAGCGGCTCCAATCCTCCTTCCCCTCCTGTGCGCGTTCCGACTGCGCGGCGGCTGCTCCACGGCCACTTTTACACACTGCGTGGAAAGTCAGTCCCCCTCTCTCTCTCTCTCTCTCTCTCTCTCTCTCTCTCTCTCTCTCTCTTCCACGCACGCCCACGCGCGCACACTTCCCTCCTCCGGCGGCCACAACAAGGAGGTGTGAACTACTTGCGACTTTATCTCCCTGCCGCTGACGCGCAACCGCGACCACCGCAAACTTTGCCTTCTTCTTCTTCTTCTTCTTTTCCCCCTTTCTTCTTCTTCTTCTTCTTCTTCCTCGTTGGCGTTTGGAAGTACGCGGAATCCTTCCACGCAGAGGTGAGTGACACTCTCTTTTGTTTGTGTGTGTGTGTGTGTGTGTACTAAACTACTCGGGTGTTGTTGACGCCGGCACAAGTTGCGATTGTGCAACCGCGCGCGCGCGTCGCTTAATTGTTGGCGTTGCGCGCGCGCGCGCGTCAAGAAAACGTCCTCCGAAGAGAACACTTTGACAAAGTTCTAAGTGGAAATGTCCCGAGCGAACAGCATTTATCATTTAAATGGAGCAGAACTTTGCGCGTTTACGCGATATTTTTCATGCACTTTACGCACGGACTTTCCAGCCAAGTGGCTTCGTCATTTTCATTTGATTTTCTCACACAAATCCACAGAAAAGCACTACTATCTACATATTTAAGTGCCTTTTTCATTATTTCACATTCAAGTGTGTTTAAAATAGTGGAGGAAAAACACGTTTTAAAGTGAATTCCCGCGCGACTTTATTAATATAATCAGAATAATGCGCGTGCTCGTGGCCACTTCCACGCGCGTGCACGCAGAGGGAAACACCTGTTAACGTAGGGGTCCACAATAATGTACACCCCCCCCCCCTAAGCAAGCAACGCCCCAGCCGGAGGGAACCCCCCCACCCCCGGGGGGGCCTTCCGATGTGTCCTGGCCGGGAGCCGCAGCCAAAGCCGGGGTCCCCGCAGTCTGAGCTCCCGCCGCCGCCACCACCGCGTCACGTTGGCCGCGTCCAGCGTTTTATTTGGGCCATAAAGACACGCCTCGTTAGGGCGGAATCATTCATGTGCCCGGCGAGATTTATGACCATTTTTCCTTTTTTTTTTTTTTTTTTTTAAAAAAAGGCCTTTATTGTAAAATTAGGACATTTTTGACATTTTATCACCTTTTACAAACGGAAAACAAAACCTAAAATAACAGGACCGTTTTTTTTTTACTTTCTTCTTTTGTGAATTAACTTTTTTTTTTTTAAATTTTGTTTATTTTTTTAAACCAAAAATCCGTTTAAAAGAATTAACTTTGTAATATCAAATAAAGCAAATGTGGAAAATAATGCATTGGAATTAAAAAAAAAAATCCTATAGAAGAAATGACGCGCAGGTATTAAATTGTAATTATGCAAAAAAAAAAAAAAAAAAAAGATAATAATAAAATCGTTAGTTTGATTCAAGTGATGGATGTCTTTAAAGTCGATTCATTGATTTGTGCTCCTATTCTCTTTTAAACGTGGGGATCAAAAAAGACAAATGTGCAAAGCGTTGCGTTCAAATGTCATCAGATTTAAAAAAAGTTTGTCTTTTTTTTTTGCTTTTATTTGAATAAACTAAACATGCATCCTTATTACAAACCATTTTTTATCAATTATAAAACATATTTCTCAGCAAAATACACGTGTTTACTATATGCCATGGTTTAAAATACACCAATTAACATGCACATTTTCCAACCACGCACTTAACATATCATCTTTATAAAGACACATGTGCGAAGCGTTGCGTTCAAATGTCATCAGAATTAAGAAATTGAAAAAAAGTTTGTCTTTTTTTTCCCTTTTATTTGAATAAACTAAACATGCATCCTTATTATAAACCTTTTTTAATCAATTGTAGAACATGTTTACTATATTTTATTGATACATTTGCTCATAAACTTACATTGTATTACGTCATCGTTTAAATAGACCAATTAAATATGCATATTTTCCACCCACGCACTTAGCATATTACCTTTATAAAGACACATGTGCAAAGCGTTGCGTTCAAATGGCATCGGAATTAAGGAAATTAAAAAAAGTTTGTCTTTTTTTTTTGCTTTTATTTGAATCAACTAAACACGCATCCTTATTATAAACCCTTTTTTTAATCAACTGTGGAACATATTTCTCAGAAAAATACACGCGTTTACTATATTTTATTGATATAATTGCTCCTAAACATACATTGTATTATGTCATCGTTTAAATAGACCAATTAAATATGCATATTTTCCACCCACGCACTTAACATATTACATAAAGACACATGTGCAAAGCGTTGCGTTCAAATGTCATCGGAATTAAGGAATTAAAAAAAAAAGTTAGTCTTTTTTTATTTGAATAAACGAAACATGCATAATTATCAATAAGCCGTTTTTCATCAATTATAACACATATTTCTGAGAAAAATACATGTTTTTTATATTTTATTGATATATTTACTCATAACCAAACATTGTATGATGTCATCTTTTAAATGGGCCAATTAAATATGCACATTTTCCAACCCACGCACACGCACTTAACATATTGTCTTTTTAAACGTGTTGCGTTCAAATGTCATCGGAATTAAGGCATTTTAAACAAGTTAGTCTTTTTTCTTCTTTTATTTGAATAAACTAAACATGCATGATTATTAATAAGCTCTTTTTATCCATTTTAAAAAATATTTCTAAGAAAAAATACATGTTTATTATATTTTATTGACATATTTGCTCATAACTATACATCGTCTGATGTCATCGCTCATTTAAATAGAGCAATTAAATATGCATATTTTGGTGTGTGTGTGCCGCACGTCATTGGTGGAGATGATGTCGTCCACGCCACGGCGCGTGTCAGTGCGTCAGGTTATTATTTCCCAATTGACTCTTCCCGCCTCAGTGATTTATAGGCCGACACTTTTCCCTCCAATTAAAGCGGTTTGTGTTGCGTGGCGTTTTAGTGGCCCCTGCGAGGGGGGCCCCTATGTTCTTTAACTAACTCCCCGGCAAATTCCGCATTCTGACTCATTAAATATTCCACAGTCGCCCGAGAGGGACAAGCGGTAGGAAAATGATCATTTAAGTGCTTTAGAACCCACACTAATTATTGTTATGCATTCAAATTAAATAGAAATTATTAATTGACATTTTTCCCCACTTTAATTCCTCGCAGGCCCCCGTGATTGCGTGGATGTTTTTTGCGCGCGCACAAACAAAACGAAACTCGATGATTTTTTATTTTTTTTATTTTTTTATTTTTTTTTATTGCGCAGAATCGATCGATCCCCGGCGCGTCACGCGCGCGTGCGACGAGAAGTGACGGCGAATTAGTGTCCGTGTCCCGCGTGGGTCGATGCAAGCTGAGCGAGAAACTTGTGTCCCCGCGGCGTGGGGTCGACGTGGTGGCTTTGGGAAGTAAAATGAAATAAAAGAGTAAAATGAAAAAAAAAAATAAAAAAAAATGAATGAACGAAATAAATCAGATGTTATTTTTGTTGTAATATTTATTGATGAAAAA
>NC_084744.1:62610499-62620499 GCF_033978785.1 Entelurus aequoreus | reverse complement strand
TTATTAGTCCATCTCCTAAGTATGTCTTTGAACATGAGTGACACCTCTGTGACTAACTTTAATCAAGGGTCCTTGAACACACCACAGTTATGGGCAAAGTAATGCAAAATGCAATCTCATTATATTATCATCATTATTATTATCAATTTTTGTCCATCGCTTCAGTCTCTCTTCAAAAACTTTTCTCAAGGGTCCTTGAACGCACCACAGTCAATGTCTAAGTGTAAACATCAAAGTCATTATGCTACTACCATTATTCCTCCATCTCCTAAGTCTGTCTTTCAAAATGAGTGACACCCTTGTGACTAACTTTAGTCAAGGGTCCTTGAACGCACCACAGGTATGGGCAAAGTAATGCAAATATGAAAGTCATTATGTTATTATCATCATTACTATATGAGTGACGCCTCTGTGTCTAACTGTATTCCAGGGGTCCTTGAACGCACCACAGTTATGGGCAAATTCTGAACATCAAACTATTATACTTATTATTCGTCCATCTCTTAAGTCTGTCTTTGAAAATGAGTGACGCCTCTGTGTCTGACTTTAATCATGGGTCCTTGAACCCACCACAATTATGGGCAAAGTGATGCTAAAATCAAACTCACTATATTGTTATCAATATCGTTATTTGTCCATCTCCAAAGTCAGCCTTTCAAAATGAGTGACACCTTTGTGACTAACTTTAATCAATGGTCCTTGAACGCACCACAGTTATGAGTTGCAAAAATGTAACTTAGTATACTGTTGTCGTTATCAGTCCATCTCTTAAGTCTGTATTTAACCATTAGTGACGCCTTTGTGACCAACTTTAATCAGGGGTCATTGAACGCACCACCGTTATGGGCAATGGGTTGCAAAAATCTAACTTTTTATATTGTTATCGTTATTCGTCCATCTCCTAAGTTTCTCTTTAAAAATTAGTGATGCCTTTGTGACTAACTTTAATCAAGGGTCATTGAACGCACCACAGTTATGGGCAATGGGTTGCAAAAATTTAACTTGTTATATTGTTGTCGTTATTCATCCATCTCCTAAGTCTGTCTTTAAATATTAGTGACGCCTTTGTGACCAACTTTAATCAATGGTCCTTGAACGCACCACAGTTATGGGTTACAAAAATCAAACTTATTATATTATTATCATCATCATTACTATTATTATTCGTCCATCTCCTAAGTCTGTCTTTCAAAATGAGTGGCGCCTTAGTGACTAACTTTAATCGAGGGTCCTTGAACGCACCACAGTGATGGGTTTCAAAAATCGAACGTATTATATTATCGTTATTCGTCCGTCTCCTAAGTCTGTCTTTAAAAATGAGTGACACCTTTATGACTAACTTTAATCAAGGGTCCTTGAACGCACCACAGTGATGGACAATGGGTTGCAAAAATCTAACTTATTATATTGTTATCGTTATTCGTCCATCTCCTAAGTTTGTCTTTAAAAATGAGTGATGCCTCTGTAACTAACTTTAATCAAGGGTCCTTGAACGCACCACAGTTATGGGTTGCAAAAATGTAACTTATTATATTGTTGTCGTTATCAGTACATCTCTTAAGTATGTCGTTAAACATTAGTGACGCCTTTGTGACCATCTTTGATCAAGGGTCCTTGAACGCACCACAGTTATGGGCAATGGGTTGCAAAAATCAAACTTTTTATATTGTTATCGTTTTTCGTCCATCTCCTAAGTTTGTCTTTAAAAATGAGTGATGCCTTTGTGACTATCTTTAATCAAGGGTCCTTGAACACACCACATTCATGGGCAATGGGTTGCAAAAATCTAACTTATTGTATTATTATCATTATTCGTCCATCTCTTAAGTTTGTCTTTAAAAATTAGTGACGCCTTTGTGACCAACTTTAATCAAGGGTCCTTGAACGCACCACAGTTATGGGTTGCAAAAATGTAACTTATTATATTGTTGTCGTTATTCATCCATCTCCTAAGTCTATCTTTAAACATTAGTGACGGCTTTTTGACTAACTTTAATCAAGGGTCCTTGAACGCACCACCGTTATGGGCAATGTGTTGCAAAAATCAAACTTATTGTATTATTATCGTTATTCGTCCATCTCCTAAGTTTGTCTTTAAAAATGAGTGACGCCTTTGTGACTATCTTTAATCAAGGGTCCTTGAACGCACCACATTTATGGGCAATGGGTTGCAAAAATCTAACTTATTGTATTATTATCATTATTCGTCCATCTCTTAAGTTTGTCTTTAAAAATTAGTGACGCCTTTGTGACCAACTTTAATCAAGGGTCCTGGAACGCACCACAGTTATGGGTTGCAAAAATGTAACTTATTATATTGTTGTCGTTATTCATCCATCTCCTAAGTCTATCTTTAAACATTAGTGACGGCTTTTTGACTAACTTTAATCAAAGGTCCTTGAACGCACCACCATTATGGGCAATGTGTTGCAAAAATTAAACTTATGGTATTATCGTTATTCGTCCATCTCCTAAGTCTGTCTTTAAAAATGAGTGACGCCTCTGTGACTAACTTTAATCAAGGGTCCTTGAACGCACCACATTTATGGGCAATGGGTTGCAAAAATCTAACTTATTGTATTATTATCATTATTCGTCCATCTCTTAAGTTTGTCTTTAAAAATTAGTGACGCCTTTGTGACCAACTTTAATCAAGAGTCCTTGAACGCACCACAGTTATGGGTTGCAAAAATGTAACTTACTATATTGTTGTCGTTATTCATCCATCTCCTAAGTCTATCTTTAAACATTAGTGACGGCTTTTTGACTAACTTTAATCAAGGGTCCTTGAACGCACCACCGTTATGGGCAATGTGTTGCAAAAATCAAACTTATTGTATTATCGTTATTCGTCCATCTCCTAAGTTTGTCTTTAAAAATGAGTGACGCCTCCTCTGTGACTGACTTTAATCAAGGGTCTTTGAACGCACCACAGCTATGGGTTGCAAAAATGTAACTTACTATATTGTTGTCGTTATTCATCCATCTCCTAAGGCTATCTTTAAACATTAGTGACGGCTTTTTGACTAACTTTAATCAAAGGTCCTTGAACGCACCACCATTACGGGCAATGTGTTGCAAAAATCAAACTTATTGTATTATTATCGTTATTCGTCCATCTCCTAAGTTTGTCTTTAAAAATGAGTGACGCCTCTGTGACTAACTTTAATCAAGGGTCCTTGAACGCACCACATTTATGGGCAATGGGTTGCAAAAATCTAACTTATTGTATTATTATCATTATTCGTCCATCTCTTAAGTTTGTCTTTAAAAATTTGTGACGCCTTTGTGACCAACTTTAATCAGGGGTCCTTGAACGCACCACAGTCATGGGTTGCAAAAATGTAACTTACTATATTGTTGTCGTTATTCATCCATCTCCTAAGTCTATCTTTAAACATTAGTGACGGCTTTTTGACTAACTTTAATCAAGGGTCCTTGAACGCACCACCATTATGGGCAATGTGTTGCAAAAATCCAACTTATTGTATTATTATCGTTATTCGTCCATCTCCTAAGTTTGTCTTTAAAAATGAGTGACGCCTTTGTGACTAACTTTAATCAAGAGTCCTTGAACGCACCACAGTTATGGGCAATGTGTTGCAAAAATCGAACTTTTTATATTGTTGTCGTTATTCGTCCATCTCCTAAGTTTGTCTTTAAAAATGAGTGACGCCTCTGTGACTAACTTTAATCAAGGGTCCTTGAACGCACCACAGTCATGGGTTGCAAAAATGTAACTTACTATACTGTTGTCGTTATTCATCCATCTCCTAAGTCTATCTTTAAACATTAGTGACGGCTTTTTGACCAACTTTAATCAAGGGTCCTTGAACGCACCACCGTTATGGGCAATGTGTTGCAAAAATCAAACTTATTGTATTATTATTGTTATTCGTCCATCTCCTAAGTTTGTCTTTAAAAATGAGTGATGCCTTTGTGACTAACTTTAATCAAGGGTCCTTGAACGCACCACAGTTATGGGTTGCAAAAATGTAACTTATTATATTGTTGTCGTTATCAGTACATCTCTTAAGTCTGTCTTTAAACATTAGTGACGCCTTTGTGACCAACTTTGATCAAGGGTCCTTGAACGCACCACCGTTATGGGCAATGTGTTGCAAAAATCAAACTTTTTATATTGTTATCGTTATTTGTCCATCTCCTAAGTTTGTCTTTAAAAATGAGTGACGCCTCTGTGACTAACTTTAATCAAGGGTCCTTGAACGCACCACAGTTATGGGCAATGTGTTGCAAAAATCAAACTTTTTATATTGTTATCGTTATTTGTCCATCTCCTAAGTCTGTCTTTAAAAATGAGTGACGCCTCTGTGACTAACTTTAATCAAGGGTCCTTGAACGCACCACATTTATGGGCAATGGGTTGCAAAAATCTAACTTATTGTATTATTATCATTATTCGTCCATCTCTTAAGTTTGTCTTTAAAAATTAGTGACGCCTTTGTGACCAACTTTAATCAAGGGTCCTTGAACGCACCACAGTTATGGGTTGCAAAAATGTAACTTACTATATTGTTGTCGTTATTCATCCATCTCCTAAGTCTATCTTTAAACATTAGTGACGGCTTTTTGACTAACTTTAATCAAGGGTCCTTGAACGCACCACCATTATGGGCAATGTGTTGCAAAAATCCAACTTATTGTATTATTATCGTTATTCGTCCATCTCCTAAGTTTGTCTTTAAAAATGAGTGACGCCTTTGTGACTAACTTTAATCAAGGGTCCTTGAACGCACCACAGTTATGGGTTGCAAAAATGTAACTTATTATATTGTTGTCGTTATCAGTACATCTCTTAAGTCTGTCTTTAAACATTAGTGACGCCTTTGTGACCAACTTTGATCAAGGGTCCTTGAACGCACCACCGTTATGGGCAATGTGTTGCAAAAATCAAACTTATTGTATTATCGTTATTCGTCCATCTCCTAAGTTTGTCTTTAAAAATGAGTGACGCCTCCTCTGTGACTGACTTTAATCAAGGGTCTTTGAACGCACCACAGCTATGGGTTGCAAAAATGTAACTTACTATATTGTTGTCGTTATTCATCCATCTCCTAAGTCTATCTTTAAACATTAGTGACGGCTTTTTGACTAACTTTAATCAAAGGTCCTTGAACGCACCACCATTATGGGCAATGTGTTGCAAAAATTAAACTTATGGTATTATCGTTATTCGTCCATCTCCTAAGTCTGTCTTTAAAAATGAGTGACGCCTCTGTGACTAACTTTAATCAAGGGTCCTTGAACGCACCACATTTATGGGCAATGGGTTGCAAAAATCTAACTTATTGTATTATTATCATTATTCGTCCATCTCTTAAGTTTGTCTTTAAAAATTAGTGACGCCTTTGTGACCAACTTTAATCAAGAGTCCTTGAACGCACCACAGTTATGGGTTGCAAAAATGTAACTTACTATATTGTTGTCGTTATTCATCCATCTCCTAAGTCTATCTTTAAACATTAGTGACGGCTTTTTGACTAACTTTAATCAAGGGTCCTTGAACGCACCACCGTTATGGGCAATGTGTTGCAAAAATCAAACTTATTGTATTATCGTTATTCGTCCATCTCCTAAGTTTGTCTTTAAAAATGAGTGACGCCTCCTCTGTGACTGACTTTAATCAAGGGTCTTTGAACGCACCACAGCTATGGGTTGCAAAAATGTAACTTACTATATTGTTGTCGTTATTCATCCATCTCCTAAGGCTATCTTTAAACATTAGTGACGGCTTTTTGACTAACTTTAATCAAAGGTCCTTGAACGCACCACCATTACGGGCAATGTGTTGCAAAAATCAAACTTATTGTATTATTATCGTTATTCGTCCATCTCCTAAGTTTGTCTTTAAAAATGAGTGACGCCTCTGTGACTAACTTTAATCAAGGGTCCTTGAACGCACCACATTTATGGGCAATGGGTTGCAAAAATCTAACTTATTGTATTATTATCATTATTCGTCCATCTCTTAAGTTTGTCTTTAAAAATTTGTGACGCCTTTGTGACCAACTTTAATCAGGGGTCCTTGAACGCACCACAGTCATGGGTTGCAAAAATGTAACTTACTATATTGTTGTCGTTATTCATCCATCTCCTAAGTCTATCTTTAAACATTAGTGACGGCTTTTTGACTAACTTTAATCAAGGGTCCTTGAACGCACCACCATTATGGGCAATGTGTTGCAAAAATCCAACTTATTGTATTATTATCGTTATTCGTCCATCTCCTAAGTTTGTCTTTAAAAATGAGTGACGCCTTTGTGACTAACTTTAATCAAGAGTCCTTGAACGCACCACAGTTATGGGCAATGTGTTGCAAAAATCGAACTTTTTATATTGTTGTCGTTATTCGTCCATCTCCTAAGTTTGTCTTTAAAAATGAGTGACGCCTCTGTGACTAACTTTAATCAAGGGTCCTTGAACGCACCACAGTCATGGGTTGCAAAAATGTAACTTACTATACTGTTGTCGTTATTCATCCATCTCCTAAGTCTATCTTTAAACATTAGTGACGGCTTTTTGACCAACTTTAATCAAGGGTCCTTGAACGCACCACCGTTATGGGCAATGTGTTGCAAAAATCAAACTTATTGTATTATTATTGTTATTCGTCCATCTCCTAAGTTTGTCTTTAAAAATGAGTGATGCCTTTGTGACTAACTTTAATCAAGGGTCCTTGAACGCACCACAGTTATGGGTTGCAAAAATGTAACTTATTATATTGTTGTCGTTATCACTACATCTCTTAAGTCTGTCTTTAAACATTAGTGACGCCTTTGTGACCAACTTTGATCAAGGGTCCTTGAACGCACCACCGTTATGGGCAATGTGTTGCAAAAATCAAACTTTTTATATTGTTATCGTTATTTGTCCATCTCCTAAGTTTGTCTTTAAAAATGAGTGACGCCTCTGTGACTAACTTTAATCAAGGGTCCTTGAACGCACCACAGTTATGGGCAATGTGTTGCAAAAATCAAACTTTTTATATTGTTATCGTTATTTGTCCATCTCCTAAGTCTGTCTTTAAAAATGAGTGACGCCTCTGTGACTAACTTTAATCAAGGGTCCTTGAACGCACCACATTTATGGGCAATGGGTTGCAAAAATCTAACTTATTGTATTATTATCATTATTCGTCCATCTCTTAAGTTTGTCTTTAAAAATTAGTGACGCCTTTGTGACCAACTTTAATCAAGGGTCCTTGAACGCACCACAGTTATGGGTTGCAAAAATGTAACTTACTATATTGTTGTCGTTATTCATCCATCTCCTAAGTCTATCTTTAAACATTAGTGACGGCTTTTTGACTAACTTTAATCAAGGGTCCTTGAACGCACCACCATTATGGGCAATGTGTTGCAAAAATCCAACTTATTGTATTATTATCGTTATTCGTCCATCTCCTAAGTTTGTCTTTAAAAATGAGTGACGCCTTTGTGACTAACTTTAATCAAGAGTCCTTGAACGCACCACAGTTATGGGCAATGTGTTGCAAAAATCGAACTTTTTATATTGTTGTCGTTATTCGTCCATCTCCTAAGTTTGTCTTTAAAAATGAGTGACGCCTCTGTGACTAACTTTAATCAAGGGTCCTTGAACGCACCACAGTCATGGGTTGCAAAAATGTAACTTACTATACTGTTGTCGTTATTCATCCATCTCCTAAGTCTATCTTTAAACATTAGTGACGGCTTTTTGACCAACTTTAATCAAGGGTCCTTGAACGCACCACCGTTATGGGCAATGTGTTGCAAAAATCAAACTTATTGTATTATTATTGTTATTCGTCCATCTCCTAAGTTTGTCTTTAAAAATGAGTGATGCCTTTGTGACTAACTTTAATCAAGAGTCCTTGAACGCACCACAGTTATGGGCAATGTGTTGCAAAAATCGAACTTTTTATATTGTTGTCGTTATTCGTCCATCTCCTAAGTTTGTCTTTAAAAATGAGTGACGCCTCTGTGACTAACTTTAATCAAGGGTCCTTGAACGCACCACAGTCATGGGTTGCAAAAATGTAACTTACTATACTGTTGTCGTTATTCATCCATCTCCTAAGTCTATCTTTAAACATTAGTGACGGCTTTTTGACCAACTTTAATCAAGGGTCCTTGAACGCACCACCGTTATGGGCAATGTGTTGCAAAAATCAAACTTATTGTATTATTATTGTTATTCGTCCATCTCCTAAGTTTGTCTTTAAAAATGAGTGATGCCTTTGTGACTAACTTTAATCAAGGGTCCTTGAACGCACCACAGTTATGGGTTGCAAAAATGTAACTTATTATATTGTTGTCGTTATCAGTACATCTCTTAAGTCTGTCTTTAAACATTAGTGACGCCTTTGTGACCAACTTTGATCAAGGGTCCTTGAACGCACCACCGTTATGGGCAATGTGTTGCAAAAATCAAACTTTTTATATTGTTATCGTTATTTGTCCATCTCCTAAGTTTGTCTTTAAAAATGAGTGACGCCTCTGTGACTAACTTTAATCAAGGGTCCTTGAACGCACCACAGTTATGGGCAATGTGTTGCAAAAATCAAACTTTTTATATTGTTATCGTTATTTGTCCATCTCCTAAGTCTGTCTTTAAAAATGAGTGACGCCTCTGTGACTAACTTTAATCAAGGGTCCTTGAACGCACCACATTTATGGGCAATGGGTTGCAAAAATCTAACTTATTGTATTATTATCATTATTCGTCCATCTCTTAAGTTTGTCTTTAAAAATTAGTGACGCCTTTGTGACCAACTTTAATCAAGGGTCCTTGAACGCACCACAGTTATGGGTTGCAAAAATGTAACTTACTATATTGTTGTCGTTATTCATCCATCTCCTAAGTCTATCTTTAAACATTAGTGACGGCTTTTTGACTAACTTTAATCAAGGGTCCTTGAACGCACCACCATTATGGGCAATGTGTTGCAAAAATCCAACTTATTGTATTATTATCGTTATTCGTCCATCTCCTAAGTTTGTCTTTAAAAATGAGTGACGCCTTTGTGACTAACTTTAATCAAGAGTCCTTGAACGCACCACAGTTATGGGCAATGTGTTGCAAAAATCGAACTTTTTATATTGTTGTCGTTATTCGTCCATCTCCTAAGTTTGTCTTTAAAAATGAGTGACGCCTCTGTGACTAACTTTAATCAAGGGTCCTTGAACGCACCACAGTCATGGGTTGCAAAAATGTAACTTACTATACTGTTGTCGTTATTCATCCATCTCCTAAGTCTATCTTTAAACATTAGTGACGGCTTTTTGACCAACTTTAATCAAGGGTCCTTGAACGCACCACCGTTATGGGCAATGTGTTGCAAAAATCAAACTTATTGTATTATTATTGTTATTCGTCCATCTCCTAAGTTTGTCTTTAAAAATGAGTGATGCCTTTGTGACTAACTTTAATCAAGGGTCCTTGAACGCACCACAGTTATGGGTTGCAAAAATGTAACTTATTATATTGTTGTCGTTATCAGTACATCTCTTAAGTCTGTCTTTAAACATTAGTGACGCCTTTGTGACCAACTTTGATCAAGGGTCCTTGAACGCACCACCGTTATGGGCAATGTGTTGCAAAAATCAAACTTTTTATATTGTTATCGTTATTTGTCCATCTCCTAAGTTTGTCTTTAAAAATGAGTGACGCCTCTGTGACTAACTTTAATCAAGGGTCCTTGAACGCACCACAGTTATGGGCAATGTGTTGCAAAAATCAAACTTTTTATATTGTTATCGTTATTTGTCCATCTCCTAAGTCTGTCTTTAAAAATGAGTGACGCCTCTGTGACTAACTTTAATCAAGGGTCCTTGAACGCACCACATTTATGGGCAATGGGTTGCAAAAATCTAACTTATTGTATTATTATCATTATTCGTCCATCTCTTAAGTTTGTCTTTAAAAATTAGTGACGCCTTTGTGACCAACTTTAATCAAGGGTCCTTGAACGCACCACAGTTATGGGTTGCAAAAATGT
>NC_084744.1:62574335-62610479 GCF_033978785.1 Entelurus aequoreus | reverse complement strand
AGAGATGGCGACAAGAAAAGATGGGCTTGTTTATCGGGGGGGGGGGGGAGTGATGCAAGTGTGCAGGATTAGCACATTTCCTGGTAAATTGCACTTTGTAAAAAACTTGACATTATGGGCCTGACTTACTAAAAGTTAGCGTTTATGAAAACTTGATTGAAATGTGTGTATTTTGTCTCTTTAGGAGCACAATCACGAATGTGCAGATTATATGCTGGTCATCACCAAATATGATCATTTAGCACACGCAATGTGATTTATCAAGACTGCGAGCGCCGCTTTGCGTAATTTTTTTTTAGTATGTCTGAAAAGTACGTGCAAACTGACACGAAGAAAGGAGCCGATTGTGCCCCAGCTCTAACCTACGTATGCTTGTCAACATGAATGGACTGTCAAACATACACATATTACACGTATTGTCTACTCAGCAATATCATTTTATCATTTTACAGCTGCAGGATGACTAAAGGGGCCGATTAATACACATTTAATTGATGCCTTTTGGTGTTGTTTTCCAATGACGGTCAAAAATGGACTGTCAAAAATACAAATATTAAACATATTGTCTATTCAGCAATATCATTTTATAATTTTACAGCTGCAGGATGACTTAAGGGGACAATTAATACCAATTTAAGTAATGCCTTTTGTGGGGTTTTTTCAATGACGGTCATAAATGGACTGTCAAACATACAAATATTAGACATATTGTCTATTCAGCAATATCATTTTATAATTTTACAGCTGCAGGATGACTTAAGGGGACAATTAATACCAATTTAATTAATGCCTTTTGTGGGGGGTTTTCAATGACGATCAAAAATGGACTGTAAAAATACGAATATTAGACATATTGTCTATTCAGCAATATCATTTTATAATTTTACAGCTGCAGGATGACTTAAGGGGCTGATTAATACCAATTTTAATTGATGCCTTTTGGTGTTTTTTTTCCAATTACGGTCAAAAATGGACCGTCAAAAATACAAATATTAGACATATTGTCTATTCAGCAATATCCTTTTATAATTTTACAGCTGCAGGATGACTTAAGGGGACGATTAATACCAATGTAATTGATACCTTTTGGTGTTTTTTTTCAAATGACGGTCAAAAACGGACTGTCAAAAACACAAATATTAGACATATTGTCTAATCAGCAATATCATTTTATAATTTTACAGCTGCAGGATGACTTAAGGGGACCATCAATACCAATTTAATTAACGCCTTTTGTGGGTTTTTTTCAATGACGGTCATAAATGGACTGTCAATCATACAAATATTAGACATACTGTCTATTCAGCAATATCATTTTATAATTTTACAGCTGCAGGATGACTTAAGGTGACAATTAATACCAATTTAATTAATGCCTTTTGTGGGGGGTTTTCAATGACGATCAAAAATGGACTGTCAAAAATACAAATATTAGACATGTTGTCTATTTAGCAATATCATTTTATAATTTTACTTCGGCAGGATGACTTAAGGGGATGATTAAAACCAATTTAATTGATGCCTTTTGGTGGAGGGTTTTCAATGATGGTCAAAAATGGACTGTCACAAATACAAATATTAGACATATTGTCTATTCAGCAATATCATTTTATAATTTTACAGCTGCAAAAGGGACTATTAATGCCAATTTAATTGATGCCTTTTGGTGGGGGTTTTTCAATGACGACCAAAAATGGACTGTCAAAAATACAAATATTAAACACATTGTCTATTCAGCAATATCATTTTATAATTTTACAGCTGCAGGATGACTTAAGGGGACGATTAATACCAATTTAATTGATGCCTTTTGGTGTTTTTTCAATGACGGTCATATTTTCATATAGATTAACATGTCTCCTATGTGGAAAAAAAATACAAAATTCTTGCAATATGCATTTTCTCGCCACTGGAGCGCACAGTCAGAGTTAGTGTCAGCCTCTACCACAAGCTCAAAATGATAACAGGGATGTGCAGTAAATGATCAAGTCTCTCCATGGTGAAAGCCGCATAGTACACGCAAAAACCTCTATTAAAATAGGCGGTCTGCACCATTTTTCAGTCTTAGTAGATCACAACTCTTTGCACGCGCTGTTTAGCGCACAGTATTTGAGTCTTAGTAGATCAAGCCCTATGTGTTTAGTCTTTCATTGGTTTGTAGGTAGAGAAACGGCATAAGTTTCTACTTACAGCGTTCGATGCGGTCCTCAGGGCTAGAGGAGGTCTCTCGGTCTGAAAGGAGGCCGGATACAGCGAAGATCTTCTTCCCACTGTCCTCTACGGCCTTCAAGGCGCTGCTGGGCGAGCCCCCAGGCGGGATCTGGGCGCCGCCAAAGTCATATTCTTTGCCGTCAGCATCGGTGTACCGTAGGTGGGGTGAAGCATCTGCGTCAGGCACCCCTTTGAGGCGCTTAGCCGGGGTGAAAGCCGACTGGTACCCGCCTGGCGCCCCGTCCCGGTCCTCGGGAGGCGAAGCGAAGGGTCTGAAAGCCCCGACGCCGCTGTGGTTGAGCATGCTGATCGGCGAGCAGTCCAGGTTAGGTGGCGCGAACTGATGATGTAGATGAAGGAGGGACGGAGGAAAGTCCCTGTTGGGGAAACCGGGAGGGACCGCACCTTGGCGGTGGTACATGGACGCAAAGGTGTATGAACCATTGTTGAATGGCAAGTGGACGTCTTTGTCCACAGAAACTGGGACGCCAAACGGGCGTGGTTGCTGGCAGGGAATGGAAGCGTCACGGGAAGCTTCAGCTGTGGAGGCCAGGACCATGAGGGCCGGCGAGGCCAGGGGGTTGGGCAAGTAGGAAGAGCTCTCCATCTTGAAGGCTGCTCTGTGGAGATCCATGTCTGAGTGGAAAAGAATGGTCGAGAAGATTTGGAGAAGAGGAGGAACTGATTCCTCCTCAGACGAACTGCCTCGGACTCTTCAACAAGAGTCTACTGTAGAGACGGTCAATTGTGTTGCCTGACTGGTTCGGATCGTCTTGAAATGCTAGTTCATTTTTTTCCCAGTGGAGCTAAAATCCACTTTAGCTCGATGCTTCTCTTGTACGTTATGACTCTTTTCCACCGGCCTGGTCACGCCACTTCAGTCTTCGGTCAAAGGAAGTCTGTCGGAAGGCTCGTAGAGTCGAAGGGTTGTTGAAGGTCGGAGAGTCTTAGGTTGTCACAGCAGGTTCCTCGTCATCCTGTGGAGACAGAATCCAAACATTAAATCGCGGTCATCCTCGGTAACCCACCTGGTTCAGTCCCTTCTATTTTTGTTTGACGAACGCGCCTATAAACCGGGCTAAAACCGAGCACTGCTCTTGAGCTTTTCAGGGAGCCAGATGGACCAAGGTGCACCACCGTTACACTCACGCCCCTAAACCTCACTCTAATCCGGGTCACGGCACCACTGTAACCCGCCTGGTTAACCCCCTTTTGTTTTCTGTTCAGTCCACTTCCGTCTTCAGTCTAGTGGGGTAACGGTGTTGTCTACATACCAATACGTGTATGTGTGTGTAAATTAAGGATATGAAGTGGAAAAGGGGTAGGATTGAATAGGATTTGCTTCTTCCTACTCCTTTTTGGAAATGTTGTAAAGAAAATGCGATGCCTGGGTCGGCCGGCATGAAAGACCAGCGTGCTTTACCTTGGTACCTACAGTCGTGGTCAAAATTGTACATGTTTGGTTTTTTTACATGGACTTGTTTCTTCAGCATTGTCCACACGTTTAAGTCGGGACTTAAACGTGTATCCTCCGACACACTCAACAAGCCCTTTTCCGATGAGGTTTCCATCGAGATCTTAATAGCCCCAAATTCTGTGCCTGAAAAAGTTTCTGCACTCCAATCTCCGTTGCCCTCCATCTCTTCCCAAATCCCCCCTTCCTCCCCCGTCCTCCAGTCACCTAATCAATTCCTCCCCCTCCCTTTTCTGCATTCTCATCTCCTTCCTCCTTCCTCCATCTCAGATGACGGTCTAAGCCGCTTATTCCTACCATCTCCCAGGATCTTATTGGACCAGAACCACTTGTCTCCAGATAAGGACACGCATGCATCTCTCCCGCCCGGCCCCACACATACGAATCTGATAAGAAAGAAGATGGGAATCTATGAGGGTTCGATGTTCATACCTTCGTCGCACCATATCATCTTTTAATTTCCCAATTATTCACAATCTGACCTGCCTTACTTCCTACATCTCTGCTGTCAATCTCCCGTCCTCACAAAGCTCTGCCGCACCCTCCGCTCCCCCGGGTGACTCAGATGGGTGATATCGTATCAGACCTCTCCATCTGCCGTCCACCAGCCAGAGGAAATCTGACTGAGTGAATAAATTATCTGTACTTGACCCGGAGACCCCCTCAGAATCCGTGGCAACAGGCTCGAGTTCCCCCTCTCGGGGATTAGATCGCGGTGCGCGATCGGTCGGCATGCAGAGGGGGCCAGCCAAATGAAAATGATAAAATATCATTTCGAAGATGCTTATCCCAGAGGGGTGATTTGAAGGTGCACGGTTTGCTAAGCATCCAAAATGTTTGGGTTTAAAGGACCGGCGCATGAATTCTAAAGTGATATTTTGGGGGGTAGAAAACTCACCCCGAGCCGGTAGGGGTGCGACAGTTTTGTACATCTGTGGTATTTCCGTATCAAAGTCACAACAATGCTGTACACGACTGTATCAGACAAAAACTTGGGTGTGTCTGGGTTTTTTTTCTGGCGCTTTAGCGTTGGCCGGGTCTGACAATGAACTACATCTCCCAGAATCCTCGGAACCCCCCCCTCTCTCTAGGGGAGACCGGATGCAATGGACGTCGAGTTGGTCTGACATAATATTGTGAGAGTCCAGTCCATAGTGGGTCTAACATAATAGTGAGAGTCCAGTCCATAGTGGATCTAACATAATAGTGTGAGAGTCCAGTCCATAGTGGATCTAACATAATAGTGAGAGTCCAGTCTATAGTGGATCTAACATAATAGTGAGAGTCCAGTCCATAGTGGATCTAACATAATAGTGAGACTCCAGTCCATAGTTGATCTAACATAATAGTGTGAGAGTCCAGTCCATAGTGGATCTAACATAATAGTGTGAGAGTCCAGTCCATAGTGGATCTAACATAATAGTGAGAGTCCAGTCCATAGTGGATCTAACATAATAGTGAGACTCCAGTCCATAGTTGATCTAACATAATAGTGTGAGAGTCCAGTCCATAGTGGATCTAACATAATAGTGTGAGAGTCCAGTCCATAGTGGATCTAACATAGTAGTGTGAGAGTCCAGTCCATAGTGGATCTAACGTAATAGTGAGAGTCCAGTCCATAGTGGATCTAACATAATAGTGAGAGTCCAGTCCATAGTGGATCTAACATAATAGTGTGAGAGTCCAGTCCATAGTGGATCCAACATAATAGTGTGAGAGTCCAGTCGATAGTGGACTAACATAATAGTGAGAGTCCAGTCCATAGTGGATCTAACATAATAGTGTGAGAGTCCAGTCCATAGTGGATCTAACATAATAGTGTGAGAGTCCAGTCCATAGTGGATCTAACATAGTAGTGTGAGAGTCCAGTCCATAGTGGATCTAACGTAATAGTGAGAGTCCAGTCCATAGTGGATCTAACATAATAGTGAGAGTCCAGTCCATAGTGGATCTAACATAATAGTGTGAGAGTCCAGTCGATAGTGGACTAACATAATAGTGAGAGTCCAGTCCATAGTGGATCTAACATAATAGTGTGAGAGTCCAGTCCATAGTGGATCTAACATAATAGTGAGAGTCCAGTCCATAGTGGATCTAACATAATGGTGTGAGAGTCCAGTCCATAGTGGATCTAACATAATAGTGTGAGAGTCCAGTCCATAGTGGATCTAACATAATAGTGAGAGTCCAGTCCATAGTGGATCTAACATAATAGTGAGAGTCCAGTCCATAGTGGATCTAACATAATAGTGTGAGAGTCCAATCCATAGTGGATCTAACATAATAGTGAGAGTCCAGTCCATAGTGGGGCCAGCAGGAGACCATCCCGAGCGGAGACGGGTCAGCAGCCCAGAGATGTCCCCAACCGATGCACAGGAGAGCGGTCCACCCCGGGTCCCGACTCTGGACAGCCAGCACTTCATGTTAAAGTTAAAGTACCAATGATTGTCACACACACACTAGGTGTGGCGAAATTATTCTTTGCAATTGACCCATCACCCTTGATGACCCCCTGGGAGGTGAGGGGAGCAGTGAGCAGCAGCAAGGGGGGCCGCGCCCGGGAATCTTTTTTGGTGTCTTAACCCCCAATTACAACCCTTGATGCTGAGTGGCAAGCAGGGAGGTAATGGCTCCCATTTTTATAGTCTTTGGTATGACTCGGCCGGGGTTTGAACTCACAACCTACCGATCTCAGGGCGGACACTCTAACCACTAGGCCGTTTCCAAGGCGACGCAGACCAGGAAATATGAGTCGACTGAAAAGCTACTTGATAAATCCCCCAGTCTGCACTCGGGCAGACAAGCAAGCGCCTCGTAAACCATCGCCCAGAAAAGATTGAAAAAAACATCGTTTGGTGAGGCGTTCACATTAGGGATGTCCGATAATATCGGCCTGCCGATATTATCGGCCGATAAATGCGTTAAAATGTAATATCGGAAATTATCGTATCGGTTTTTTTATTATCCGTATCGTTTTTTAAAAAATTTTTTTAATTTTTTTATTAAATCAACATAAAAAACACAAGATACACTTACAATTAGTGCACCAACCCAAAAAACCTCCCTCCCCCCATTTCTTTCTGTTATCAATATTCTGGTTCCTACATTATATATCAATATATATCAATACAGTCTGCAAGGGATACAGTCCGTAAGCACACATGATTGTGCGTGCTGCTGCTCCACTAATAGTACTAACCTTTAACACTTCATTTTACTCATTCTCATTAATTACTAGTTTCTATGTAACTGTTTTTATATTGTTTTACTTTCTTTTTTATTCAAGAAAATGTTTTAATTTAGTTATCTTATTTATTTATTTATTTTTTTAAAGTACCTTATCTTCACCATACATGGTTGTCCAAATTAGGCATAATAATGTGTTGATTCCACGACTGCATATATCGGTTGATATCGGTATCGGTTGATATCGGTATCTGTAATTAAAGAGTTGGACAATATCGGAATATCGGATATCGGCAAAAAGCCAATATCGGACATCCCTAGTTCACATTATTAAAAAGTTAAATTTTTAGGGGACTTTTCTGAGGAACAACATATTCCAAACTTTTAAAGTAGTGGTGGTACTAGTATTATTTTGGACGTGTCACAAAACAAAGCTAAATAAATAACTTAAAAAAGAGTTGAATCATATTGAAAACATTACAGTCAAGTACAGAAATAGGAACAAATATTTCACAATAAAATCACATACAAATGTAAACAATACATAATGGTTAGGTTTTGTCCTATCCAAAAAGGAGTGGGAAGAAGTGAAACTTATATTTATTTTATAAATCAAATAACTAGCTTTCTTATTATTATTATATACAATGATTATATGATTTACAACGTATATATCTGCGGATTATAGTATTATATATTCGTTTTTTTTAATTCAATGTGTGCGGCTTATATACAGGAACATTTCGGTATATTTAATATCTGTTGGCCATTACACACTAGTCTTATTCCAATACATCATCAATAATATTTTACTCACTTTGGCGCGGGAATACAGTACGTGCACACATATGTAGTCACGTGAATACTAGTACTCATTGAGGCAATAACGAGACAATAACTACCCAAATAAGTACAATAATAATAATAATAATAAAGGCCCTCATTCTTGTACATATTGAAAATCATGTCTTTAAAAGTAAAAGTTGTTGACATTGTCACTTTAAAGGCCTACTGAAAGCCACTACTAGCGACCACGCAGTCTGATAGTTTATATATCAATGATGAAATCTTAACATTGCGGCACATGCCAATACGGCCGGGTTAACTTATAAAGTGACATTTTAAATTTCCCGCTAAACTTCCGGTTCGAAACGCCTCTGAGGATGACGTATGCGCGTGACGTCAACCATTGAAACGGAAGTATTCGGACACCATTGAAGCCAATACGAAATGAGCTCTGTTTTCATCTCATCATTCCACAGTATTCTGGACATCTGTGTTGGTGAATCTGTTGCAATTTGTTCATTGCATTATGGAGAAAGAAGCTGAGCAAGCAAAGAAGAAAGTTGTCGGTGCGGAGCGTCTATTTTGCGAGGGAAGTCAGCAGCAACACGTACACAGCCCGGCGCTTCTTTGTTTACATTCCCGAAAGATGCAGTCAAGATCAAATAACTCGGACAGCAGAGACTCTTACCAGGAGGACTTTGATTTGGATACACAGTTGCGATACCGTGAGTACGTAGCTGCGCTTCCAAACATTTGACCGCTTGCTATAACTAGCTCGAGCTAGTAGCTAGGAGCTAGCATTAGGGTTAATTTGTGGCATATTAAATATAAGCCTGGTTGTGTTGTGGCTAATAGAGTATATATATGTCTTGTGTTTATTTACTGTTGTAGTCATTCCCAGCTGAATATCAGGTCCCACCCGCGCACTTCCAAACATTTGATCGCTTGCCCGTACGTGCGTGTCATGTACGTAACTTTGGTTAAATATATAAGCTTTATGAACCTTGGGTTAGGTGAACGGTTCTTTGGGCTGAGTGAGTGTGTGTGTTGTGCAGGTGTTTGAATTGTATTGGCGGGTTATATGGACGGGATCCCGTCCATATAACCCGCTCGAGCTATAACTAGCTCGAGCTAGTAGCTAGTAGCTAGCATAACAAGTAATTCCCAGCTGAATATCAGGTCACCTCCGGCTCTCACAGTATCTTCCCTATCTGAATCGCTTCCACTCCCCACTAGTCCTTCACTTGCATTTTCCTCATCCACAAATCTTTCATCCTCGCTCAAATTAATGGGGAAATTGTCGCTTTCTCGGTCCGAATCTCTCTCACTTCATGCGGCCATCATTGTAAACAATAGGGAACTTTGCGTATATGTTCAATTGACTACGTCACGCTACTTCCGGTAGGGGCGAGCCTTTTTTTTATCAGATACCAAAAGTTGCGATCTTTATCGGTCGTTGTTCTATACTAAATCCTTTCAGCAAAAATATGGCAATATCGCGAAATGATCAAGTATGACACATAGAATGGATCTGCTATCCCCGTTTAAATTTTAAAAAATCATTTCAGTAGACCAGGGGTCGGCAACCTTTACCACTCAAAGAGCCATTTTGGCAAGTTTCACAAATTAAAGAAAATAATGGGAGCCACAAAAAAAATTAAAATGAAAAACACTGCATACAAAGCTTAAACGCTTTGTGCTATGTTAACCAGGGGTCTCCGACACACGCACTTTTATGTGGAAATTTGATGTTAGTGCGGCCCGCGAGTTTTGAATAAATGGCGCTTGATAGCGTCATACTTGCCAACCCTCTCATTTTTCCCGAGAGACTCCCGAATATCACGGTGTGATGACACTGCTTTTGGCGCCCTCTACAGCCTGCCCAAACAGCATACCTGCTCGACTTCATGTAGAATGCAGTTTCAGCTTGCTCACGTAAGTGACAGCAAGGCATACTACCTCAGCAGCCACACATCTTACACTGACGGTACCAATACCCAGAATCCCATGCAGCCCTAACTCTTCCGCTCAACCAACGCACGGAGAGGGGTGGGGGGGTTGATGTGTGGGGGGATTTGGTGGTAGCGGGGGTGTATAATGTAGACCGGAAGAGTTAGGGCTGCATGGGATTCTGGGTATTGGTTGTGTTGTGTTCATGTTGTGTTACGGTGGGATGTTCTCCAGGGGTCGGCAAGTATGTAGCTGAGCCGCATCAGAGTGGTCAAAGAGCCGCATGCGGCTCCGGAGCCGCGGGTTGCCGACCCCTGCAGTAGGCCTTTAAGGACACGCAACTTGTAAGGCTTTTTTTTGTATTTTCTTGAAACTGTGGATATTCCTTTGCACCTGAATATTGCATTATGTTTGTGTTTACCCTAAACATTCCTGCCGCTTCATTTGACACATTGTAGCATTTTTAAGTCGTTTTGTTTTTGCAGATATACCACCATAATAATGCACCGTGGCCTTAAAGCCCTGATATTATCGTATTGTAGCCGGTGAATCACACAGGTGTTAGTTGGGGCTATTTAGGGAGGGTGTAAACACCGCTTGGCAATTAGCTGTACACAACACACAATCCCCAAAACCCGATCTTGGCTTTGGCCCGCACGCCCTCCCTCCGACAGGAAGACGCGTGCGCCAGCCGAGGAAAGGCTGAGGGATGTTTTACATCACCGCAACTGCACACCGGGCCAGCGCGGCGGTGAGGAGCCAACAGGCCTCTGGTCTGGACCGATGCCATACACAATAAAATGACACACTCGGCCTCTTTTCCCTTTACCTGCCACACAGATCACGTTTAGTTCCCCTTAAAACATTCACATTTTGCACAATGAGATGTAAACGTGGGATAAAGTGAGGAACGCCTCAGTTATGTAAATCGCAAGATTGGTGTTCTGTGTCCAAATGTCAATGCAAAGATCTGCCAGTTTCCGCTTGACCAAGCTCCTCTATCTGCCAGTGTTTTTCCGCTTGTCCAAGCTCCTCTATACAACAGTAGAACTCTAGTGTTTTTAGTCGATTTGCTGCAAAGATGTTTGTCTCCCAAGAACTCGGGAGCTGGTATGTTAATAATAATAGATTTTATTTGTAAAAAAAGCACTTTACATTGAGTAAACTACCTCAAAGTGCTACAGTGTTAAAAGAAATAAAAATATAAAGATAATAAAAACAAATACAAATATAAGCTAGAACAGCCAAATAGCTAGAAGTAGTATGCATATATCTAAAAAAAAAAAAAAAAGGCTTTTTTAAAAAGAAGGGTTTTTAAGCCTTTTTAAAAAGCATCCACAGTCTGTGGTGCCCTCAGGTGGTCAGGGAGAGCGTTCCACAGACTGGGAGCGGCGGAGCAGAAAGCCCGGTCTCCCATTATTATATTCTATTAGAAAATGTTACTACTGCACAACACACAAACTTTTTATGGGAAACTGTCAGTCTATGCAAAGAGCAAAGTACGCTAAAGTATTCATGAGAAACACGCGTGGGAACGCCTGTTCAAGCAAGTACCCGTAAGCAAGCGGACACCGAAACGTTGCTGTTTCATTGATGTAGTCGAACATTACACACGGTGTGCTTAAAAAAATGTTTTAAAAATGTCAAAAATGTTTTGAGTACGACTTTGGTAAGCTACAAAGCCTGATACCCTAGTCAGACGTACTGTGCTTCAGCATACTTGTATTATTTTATTATTCTTATTATTATTTTATTTGTGTGTTTCCGCTTGTCCAAGTCAATTTGCTGCAAAAATGTTTGTCTCCCAAGAACTCGGGAGCTGGTATGTTAATAGTAATAGATTTTATTTGTAAAAAGCACTTTACATTGAGTAAACTACCTCAAAGTGCTACAGTGTTAAAAGAAATAAAAATATAAAGATAATAAAAACAAATACAAATATAAGCTAGAACAGCCAAATAGCTAGAAGTAGTATGCATATATCTAAAAAAAAAAGGAAAAAAAAGGCTTTTTTAAAAAGAAGGGTTTTTAAGCCTTTTTAAAAAGCATCCACAGTCTGTGGTGCCCTCAGGTGGTCAGGGAGAGCGTTCCACAGACTGGAAGCGGCGGAGCAGAAAGCCCGGTCTCCCATTATTATATTCTATTAGAAAATGTTACTACTGCACAACACACAAACTTTTTATGGGAAACTGTCAGTCTATGCAAAGAGCAAAGTACGCTAAAGTATTCATGAGAAACACGCGTGGGAACGCCTGTTCAAGCAAGTACCCGTAAGCAAGCGGACACCGAAACGTTGCTGTTTCATTGATAGCGTCGAACATTACACACGGTGTGCTTAAATTTTTTTTTTAAAAATGTCAAAAATGTTTTGAGTACGACTTTGGTAAGCTACAAAGCCTGATACCCTAGTCCAGGGGTCACCAACCTTTTTGAAACCAAGAGCTACTTTTTGGGTAGTGATTAATGCGAAGGGCTACCAGTTTGATACACACTTCAATAAATTGCCAGAAATAGCCAATTTGCTCAGTTTACCTTTAACTCTATGTTATTATTAATAATTAATGATATTTACACTTAATTGAACGGTTTAAAAGAGGAGAAAACACGAAAAAAATGACAATTACATTTTGAAACATAGTTTATCTTCAATTTCGACTCTCTAAAATTCAAAATTCAACCGAAAAAAAGAAGAGAAAAACTAGCTAATTCGAATCTTTTTGAAAAAATTTAAAAAATAATTTATGGAACATCAATACTAATTTTTCCTGATTAAGATTAATTTTAGAATTTTGATGACATGTTTTAAATAGGTTAAAATCCAATCTGCACTTTGTTAGAATATATAACAAATTGGACCAAGCTATATTTCTAACAAATACAAATCATTATTTCTTCTAGATTTTCCAGAACAAACATTCTAAAAGAAATTCAAAAGACTTTGAAATAAGATTTAAATTTGATTCTACAGATTTTCCAGAATAATTTTTTTGAATTTTAATGATAATAGGTTTGAAGAAGTATTTCACAAATGTTCTTCGTCGAAAAAACAGAAGCTAATATGATGAATTAAATTAAAATGTATTTATTATTCTTTACAATAATAATAAAAAAAATTACTTGAACATTGATTTAAATTATCAGGAAAGAAGAGGAAGGAAATTAAAAGGTAAATCGGTATATGTGTTTAAAAATCCTAAAATCATTTTTAAGGTTGGATTTTTTCTCTAAAATTGTCTTTCTGAAAGTTATAAGAAGCAAAGTAAAAAAATTAATGAATTTATTTAAACAAGTGAAGACCAAGTCTTTCAAATATTTTCTTTGATTTTCAAATTCTTTTTGAGTTTTGTCTCTCTTAGAATTAAAAATGTCGGGCAAAGTGAGACCAGATTGCTAGTAAATAAATACAATTTAAAAAATAGAGGCAGCTCACTGGTAAGTGCTGCTATTTGAGCTATTTTTAGAACAGGCCAGGGGGCTACTCATCTGGTCCTTACGGGCTACCTGGTGCCCGCGGGCACCGCGTTGGTGACCCCTGCCCTAGTCAGACGTACTGTGCTTCAGCATACTTGTATTATTTTGTTATTCTTCTTATTATTTTATTTGTGTGTTTCCGCTTGTCCAAGTCAATTTGCTGCAAAAATGTTTGTCTCCCAAGAACTCGGGAGCCGGTATGTTGTCATTCCCGAGACCGCCAGTTGAATAATCCTGCTGTGTATCGTGTGTCGCGCTGCAAGGGTTCATCGATTACATCGATAAAAAAAACAGCTTTTAACGAATGACAAAATCCGGAACCCCGGAACACGTGTATATACTTTCCGCACGGCTGCTGTATGAGAAAGCGTTTGTGTTTTTAAAAAGTTTTTATTTTTTATTGCAAACATGGTAAAAATGTAATTTCAATGTTATTAGGGAAACAAAAATAATGTTTTGTTTATATCCAACTTCCCCCCTAAAATACGCACGTGTTTTAATGTGTTTGATCCGATTACTCGATTATTGGAACAAACTAATGGACAGTGACACGGTGCGTGGGCTCCCTCTGGTGGTAAGCCAAAGAAGCACTTGATCAAAGTACAGACAACAGTGTTACCGTTCAAATTCAGCGTAATGCTACAGCGGTCGAAAATATTAAATATACTTGTTAAATAAAACCTCTGACATGTTTTTAATGATTACTTAGGTTTACTACGCTACGCTTTCCGAGGTGATACACCGTATTAGACTATTATAATAGCTTCATCTTAACTAATTAATTATAATAATGGTGACATCATTTCAGACACACATTTTTCTATTTCTGACCTTCTGGAGACGTGAGAAAAAAGCCTCCCTCTTTAGGACCAGCCTTTCTAGATATATAAAGAAGTGTATTTACAACATTAATAATATATACATACTATGCACATATTAAAAAAAAGCCTGTTGAGAAAAATTAGTTGTAATTTCACAAGAAAAATGTAGAATTGTGGCAGTGTTATAATAAAAGTCGTCATTTTACTCGACGCAAGTCAACATTTGACAAGAAAAACTGAACATTTGTGCAATATTATGATAAAAGTTGGAATTTTACTCAATAACAGTCGCAGTTTTACAAGAAAAGCTTAACATTTTGGCAACTTTACGTCAAAAATGGACTGTCAAAAATACAAATATTAGACATATTGTCTATTCAGCAATATCATTTTATAATTTTACAGCTGCAGGATGACTTAAGGGGACGATTAATACCAATTTAATGCCTTTTGTGGGGGGTTTTCAATGACGATCAAAAATGGACTGTCAAACATACAAATATTCGACATATTGTCTAATCAGCAATATCCTTTTATAATTTTACAGCTGCAGGATGACTTAAGGGGACAATTAATACCAATTTAATTGATGCCTTTTGGTGGGGGTTTTTCAATGACAGTCAAAAATGGACTGTCAAACATACAAATATTAGTCATATTGTCTATTCAGCAATATCATTTTATAATTTTACAGCTGCAGGATGACTTAAGGGGACAATTAATACCAATTTAATTGATGCCTTTTGGTGGGGTTTTTTTCAATGACAGTCAAAAATGGACCGTCAAACATACAAATATTCGACATATTGTCTATTCAGCAATATCATTTTATAATTTTACAGCTGCAGGATGACTTAAGGGGACAATTAATACCAATTTAATGCCTTTTGTGGGGGGTTTTCAATGACGATCAAAAATGGACTGTCAAACATACAAATACTCGACGTATTGTCTATTCAGCAATATCATTTTATATTTTTACAGCTGTAGGATGATTTTACTCGACAAAAGTCACAATTTTATAAGAAAACTTTGAAATTTTGGCATTGTTATAATAATAATCTGAATTTTACTTAGCAAAAGTAATAATTTTACTCAAAAAATGTTAGCAATATTGTGATAAAAGTCAGAATGTTACATGACAAATGTCACCATTTTGCATGAAAAAGTAATAATTTCGCAGAAAAAAGTGATAATTTTGCGAGAAAATATTGCAATATTACAGAAACAGAAAGAATATGAGAAATTGTTCCCAATTTTATAAAGACAGAAGTCGACACATTGTGAGAAAAAGACTGCTTTTAGTCAAAAAAAATGGGGGGGAATTTTTTGTTTGTAATTGGTTTTTAATCTTCATTATTTACTTCAAGTTATTACAGTATGTCTCTATATACATTTTTTTTTTTAAATTAATTTTGGCCAAAGGGGGCACATTTCAATTTCTTACACACACTTGTTATTTCATATGTTGACCAGAGAGGGAGCACTTAAAAAATTTTTACACGCACTTGTTATTTCATATGTTGACCAGACGGGGAGCACTTCAACTTTTTTTACACGCACTTGTTATTTCATATGTTGACCAGACGGGGAGCACTTCAAATTTTTATACACGCACTTGTTATTTCATATGTTGACCAGACGGGGAGCACTTCAAATTTTTTTACACGCAGTTATTTCATATGTTGACCAAAGGGGGAGCACTTCTACACACACTTGTTATTTCATATGTTGACCAGACGGGGAGCACTTCAATTTTTCCTACACGCACTTGTTATTTCATATGTTGACCAGAGGGGGAGCACTTCAATTTTTCCTACACACACTTGTTATTTCCTATGTTGACCAGAGGGGGAGCACTTCAAATTTTTTTACACGCACTTGTTATTTCATATGCTGACCAGACGGGGAGCACTTCAATTTTTCCTACACACACTTGTTATTTCATATGTTGACCAGAGGGGGAGCACTTCAAAAAAAATTTACACACACTTGTTATTTCATATGTTGACAGTCAATTTTTTTTGGGACCACCCTCATGTTGACCAGCAGGGGTGCAAATGAGACATTGTCTATTAGATGCAATGTTATTGGGACCATGATTTATGTCATCACTTGTTCACACCTCCTCATATGGAAGACACTTCTTCTTCGTCTCAAGAAGGGTAGGCACACACACACACACACACACACACACACACACACACACACACACACACACACACACACACACACACACACACGTGTCATCGGTGTACAAGCACAATTACAGCGCACGCATCACGTCAGTCGGCGCCACTTCCAGCTGAGTGTGTGTGAGTCCGACATATGCATGTTGTAATAGAACATTCACCACGTTGACGTTGTTTGATTACAGTCTGCAAGGACGATACGGCTGCCTGTCGCGATATTACCATTCCAAAAGCGAGGGAGTGGGGGGTTCCTGTCAAATATGTGCGTCAAGCGTGGACTCTTGTCCGTCAGCACTGGTGAACTTTCACCTCGTCACCATCAATTGCACTTATCCAGTCAGAGGAGTTGCATTTATAATTACACAAAGCATGTTCTTTCACGATAATTGTAGGATGCTACGATGTTAAATAGCTGAAAGACAGAGTTTATTAGGGGTATTTACATGACGTGTATTTATATACTTGTTTTTCCCCTCACACCCTCCGTCATTGTCAGAGATTCTCCATCTAGTGGTGCGCCCAAGAAGTCTGGAAATGTGTCAAAAATATTAAATATAACGACATTTTCCTGTATATAAGCCACACCCGCTAAATTTTAGAAGGAAAAATATTGTTTTCCGTATATAAGTCGCACCCGGTAGTAAGCCGCAGATATATACGTTGTGACATGAGTTATTTACATTTTGTAAATGTTTATTTACGTGCCTTAAACGGTGCCTGTAACACGGCAGTAAAACGGCGGACCAGACAAAGCAGAAGTCTTTGTCATGGACCCGCTAGCTCTCCGATCAGCTAAACCAGGGGTGGTCCCCAAACTTTTTGACTCGGGGGGCCGCATTGGGTTAAAAAAATCTGGCCGAGGGCCAAGCTGTGTATATACGTTAGGTTCGAAAAAACACAGTCAGGGGATAAAAGCAGGAAAACCTGCAAAACAGGCTTGTAGGGATTATATAGCCTCTTTGTTTTATATATATATTCACACAGTATATATGTGTGTATATATATAATGTGTATATGTATATACAGTATATATATATATGTGTATATATATATGTGTATATATATGTATATATATATGTGTGTGTGTATACATATATATATATATATATATATATATATATATATATATATATATATATATATATATATATATACATATACACACATTATATATATATACATATATACATATACACACATATGTATGTAATGTGTGTATATATATATATATATATATAATATGTATGTATATATATACATGTGTATATATATGTATATATATGTGTGTGTATACACATATATATATATATATATATATATATATATGTATGTATATATATATATATACATATATATATATATATACATGTGTGTATATATGTATATATATGTATATACATATATATATATATATACATATGTATATACATATATATATATATATATACATGTGTGTATATATGTATATATATATGTATATACATATATATATATATACATATATGTGTGTATATATGTATATATATATATAAATATATATATATATGTATATATATATATGTATGTATATATGTATATATATATATATATATATATATATATATGTATTTATATATATATATATGTATTTATATATATATATATGTATATACATCTATATATGTATATATATGTATGTGTATATATATATATATATACATATATATATATATATATATATATATATATATATATATATATATATATATATATATATGTATTTATATATATATATGTATATATATATATATATATATATATATATATGTATATATATATATATATATGTATATATATATATATATATATATATGTATATATATATATATATATATATGGAAAAATGCATTTTTAGACGATGTGATTTGCGGTAGAAAATTGATTAAAAAGGACAGATTTTAAAACATTTTTTATAAAAAAATAAATACATTAAAAAAAAAAGAAGTTTTTTTTCTATTTGGTTTTTTATTTGGGACTTCCCGCTGGACAGATTGTGGACGCCCGCGGGCCGTAGTTTGGAAACCCATGAGCTAAACACCCTCAATAACTCCACGGTGAAGTTTTGGTGAGTTTACTGAGGAACTTGTGAGACTGAAACAACACAAAAAGAATGCCATTGTAAGTTAATCATACTAACATGTTAGCATATTAGCAAATGCTAACGACGCTAGCTTCATTACACTAAGACAGCACGTACAAATAAGCATGAAAACACTCCACTAAACATCACACAAAGGGACTATTTAGTAGGTATGAATAGTTTTAGTTATATTGTACAACTTGCAAACGTTGCTTGGAGTGACGGGCGACGACTCCGTTCGAGTAGAAACGCTATGGACGGCACTCGTACTTCCGGTCCAAAGCTTTGCGGTGAGCAAACTCCTCCAAAAGGTGGCGCCAACACAGCATTTCAATGTGAAAAACCCTTTTTATAAGCCGCAGGGTTAAAAATTGTCGGAAAGTCATCCTGTTGAATAAAAGCCTTGTTTTTAACGAACACTTTGCCTACTGCGCTACTGTATTTTAATATCAGCCTTTATGGTGGAGCGTGAACACACACGTCTTATTCAACTTGTTTTGCCTTGGGGGTTATTGTTGTTGGTTTTTTTACAGTGTGACAGCAAAGTTTTTGCAGAGGAATCCAATTTAGTGTTCAAAATGTCTGGGCTGCGACTGGAGCGTGCAGTGGTGTCTGCAGCTGTCAGCCGCTGCTACAATGCAGACGGACAAAATGGCCGTCAAGAGCGCCGGGCTGAGGGTGCGTACACGCTTTCATGGCGTATATATATTTAGAGGATGCTACATTTGTTGACAGCGCCACTTTCCGTCCGGACATAAACGCACCTCAGAGTGAAAATAACTGACTCCTCCCTGCTCCTCCTGTACGACCTCCATAGATCAATTAGAACATTCTATTATATTATTATTATTAATAATAATAGTAATAGATTTTATTTGTAAAAAAGCACTTGACATTGAGCAAACAACCTCAAAGTGCTACAGTGTATTCAAAAAAAGGTAATAAAATAAATAAATACAAATAAAAACTAGAACAGCCTAATAGCCTGATAGGTAATAAAATAAATAAATACAAATAAAAACTAGAACAGCCTAATAGCCTGAACTAGCACGTATAAATCTAAAAAAAGTTGTTTTGTTTTTTTAAAAAGAAGGGTTTTTAAGCCTTTTTTAAAAGCATTCACAGTCTGTGGTGCCCTCAGGTGGTCAGGGAGAGCGTTCCACAGACTGGGATGCTACGCGCGTGTCAAATAGGTGAAAAACAGTATAATAGGGATATTTACATGACGTCTATTTATATACTTGTTTTTCCCCTCACACCCTCCGTCATTGTCAGAGATGATCCATCGAGTGGTGCGCCCAAGAACTCTGGAAATGTGCCAAAAATATTAAATGTACCGTCATTTTCCTGTGTATAAGCCACACTCGCTAAATTCCAGAAGTTACAAAAAATATTTGTTTCCTTATATAAAATAAGCCGCAGATATATACGTTGTGACATAAGTTATTTTACACATTAATTATTTGTAAATGTTTATTTACATACCTCAATTGGTTCCAAACGGTGCCTGTAACACGGCAGTAAAACGGCGGACCAGACAAAACAGAAGTCATCGTCACGGACCCGCTAGCAGCGGCACTTTCCGTCCGGACATAAACGGACCTCAGAGTGAAAATAACTCTTCCTGTACGACCTCCATAGATCAATTAGAACATTATATTCTATTATTATTATTAATAATAATAATATATTTGATTTGTAAAAAGCACTTTACATTGAGCAAACAACCTCAAAGTGCTACAGTGTATTCAAAAAACAATAAAAAGATAATAAAATAAATGAATAAAAATTAAAACTAGAACAGCCTAATAGCCAGAACTAGCATGCATAAATCTTTTTAAAAAGTAGTGTTCTTAAGCCTGTTTTAAATGCATCCACAGTCTGTGGTGCACTCAGGTGGTCAGGGAGAGCGTTCCACAGACTATTATATTCTATTAAAAATGTTACTACTGCACAACACATGAACATTTTATGGGAAACTTTCAGCTTATTCAAAGAGCAAAGTACGCTAAAGTATTCATGAGAAACACGCTTTGGACGCCTGTTCAAGCAAGCACCCGTAAGCAAGCGGACACCGAAACGTTGCTGTTTCATTGATAGCGTAGAACATTACACACGGCGCGCTAAAAAAAAAAAAAATTCAAAAATGTTTGAGTACGACTTCGGTAAGCCACAAAACCCGATACCCTAGTCAGACGTACTGTGCTTCAGCATACTGGTATTATTTTTAAAAATAGCACCTATTAAGAGAAATATTATCTGTCATTGTGTTTTGCAGTATTATGCAAAACCAAATAATAATATGTGTTAATAAAGTACCTTATCTTGTCCTGATAAATGTATTCCAAAAAAATAAAAGTACTGTGTGCAATGACATATATTTACACTTTAATCATCTCTAATAATAAAATAAAATTACACACGGCGCGCTAAAAAAAAATTGTTTTAAAATGTTTGAGTACGACTTTGGTAAGCTACAAAACCCGATAACCTACTCAGACGTACTGTGCTTCAGCATACTGGTATTATTTTTAAAATAACACCTACTAAGAGAAATATTTTCTGCCGTTGTGTTTCGCAGTATTATGCAAAACCAAATAATAATAATAATGTGTTAATAAAGTACCTTATCTTGTCTTAATAAATGTATTACAAAAAAATAAAAGTACTGTGTGCAATGACATGTATTTACACTTTAATCATCTCTAATAATAAAACAAAATTATACACGGCGCACTAAAAAAAAAAAAAATTCAAAAATGTTTGAGTACGACTTTGGTAAGCTACAAAACCCGATACCCTAGTCAGACGTACTGTGCTTCAGCATACTGGTATTATTATAAAAATAGCACCTTTTAAGAGAAATATTTTCTGTCATTGTGTTTTGCAGTATTATGCAAAACCAAATAATAATATGTGTTAATAAAGTACCTTATCTTATCCTGATAAATGTATTCCAAAAAAATAAAAGTACTGTGTGCAATGACATATATTTACACTTTAATCATCTCTAATAATAAAACAACATTACACACGGCGCGATAAAAAAAAAAATTGTCAAAAATGTTTGAGTACGACTTTGGTAAGCTACAAAACCTGATACCCTAGTCAGACGTACTGTGCTTCAGCATACTGGTATTATTTTAAAAATAACACCTATAAAGAGAAATATTTTCTGCCGTTGTGTTTCGCAGTATTATGCAAAACCAAATTATAATAATAATAATGTGTTAATAAAGTACCTTATCTTTTCTTAATAAATGTATTCCAAAAAAATAAATGTACTGTGTGCAATGACATATATTTACATTTTAATCATCTCTAATACTAAAACAACATAACACACGGCGCGCTAAAAAAAAAAAAATTGTCAAAAATGTTTGAGTACGACTTTGGTAAGCTACAAAACCCGATACCCTAGTCAGACGTACTGTGCTTCAGCATACTGGTATTATTTTAAAAATAGCACCTATTAAGAGAAATATTATCTGTCATTGTGTTTTGCAGTATTATGCAAAACCAAATAATAATAATGTGTTAATAAAGTACCTTATCTTGTCCTGATAAATGTATTCCAAAAAAATAAAAGTACTGTGTGCAATGACATATATTTACTCTTTAATCATCTCTAATAATAAAAGAAAATTACACACGGCGCGCTAAAAAAAAATTGTTTTAAAATGTTTGAGTACGACTTTGGTAAGCTACAAAACCCGATAACCTACTCAGACGTACTGTGCTTCAGCATACTGGTATTATTTTTAAAATAACACCTACTAAGAGAAATATTTTCTGCCGTTGTGTTTCGCAGTATTATGCAAAACCAAATAATAATAATAATGTGTTAATAAAGTACCTTATCTTGTCTTAATAAATGTATTACAAAAAAATAAATGTACTGTGTGCAATGACATATATTTACACTTTAATCATCTCTAATAATAAAACAAAATTATACACGGGGCACTAAAAAAAAAAAAAATTCAAAAATGTTTGAGTACGACTTTGGTAAGCTACAAAACCCGATACCCTAGTCAGACGTACTGTGCTTCAGCATACTGGTATTATTATAAAAATAGCACCTTTTAAGAGAAATATTTTCTGTCATTGTGTTTTGCAGTATTATGCAAAACCAAATAATAATATGTGTTAATAAAGTACCTTATCTTATCCTGATAAATGTATTCCAAAAAAATAAAAGTACTGTGTGCAATGACATATATTTACACTTTAATCATCTCTAATAATAAAACAACATTACACACGGCGCGATAAAAAAAAAAATTGTCAAAAATGTTTGAGTACGACTTTGGTAAGCTACAAAACCTGATACCCTAGTCAGACGTACTGTGATTCAGCATACTGGTATTATTTTAAAAATAACACCTATAAAGAGGAATATTTTCTGCCGTTGTGTTTCGCAGTATTATGCAAAACCAAATAATAATAATAATAATGTGTTAATAAAGTACCTTATCTTTTCTTAATAAATGTATTCCAAAAAAATAAATGTACTGTGTGCAATGACATATATTTACATTTTAATCATCTCTAATACTAAAACAACATAACACACGGCGCGCTAAAAGAAAAAAATTGTCAAAAATGTTTGAGTACGACTTTGGTAAGCTACAAAACCCGATACCCTAGTCAGACGTACTGTGCTTCAGCATACTGGTATTATTTTAAAAATAGCACCTATTAAGAGAAATATTATCTGTCATTGTGTTTTGCAGTATTATGCAAAACCAAATAATATGTGTTAATAAAGTACCTTATCTTGTCCTGATAAATGTATTCCAAAAAAATAAAAGTACTGTGTGCAATGACATATATTTACTCTTTAATCATCTCTAATAATAAAAGAAAATTACACACGGCGCGCTAAAAAAAAATTGTTTTAAAATGTTTGAGTACGACTTTGGTAAGCTACAAAACCCGATAACCTACTCAGACGTACTGTGCTTCAGCATACTGGTATTATTTTTAAAATAACACCTACTAAGAGAAATATTTTCTGCCGTTGTGTTTCGCAGTATTATGCAAAACCAAATAATAATAATAATGTGTTAATAAAGTACCTTATCTTGTCTTAATAAATGTATTACAAAAAAATAAAAGTACTGTGTGCAATGACATATATTTACACTTTAATCATCTCTAATAATAAAACAAAATTATACACGGCGCACTAAAAAAAAAAAAATTCAAAAATGTTTGAGTACGACTTTGGTAAGCTACAAAACCCGATACCCTAGTCAGACGTACTGTGCTTCAGCATACTGGTATTATTATAAAAATAGCACCTTTTAAGAGAAATATTTTCTGTCATTGTGTTTTGCAGTATTATGCAAAACCAAATAATAATATGTGTTAATAAAGTACCTTATCTTGTCCTGATAAATGTATTCCAAAAAAATAAAAGTACTGTGTGCAATGACATATATTTACACTTTAATCATCTCTAATAATAAAACAAAATTATACACGGCGCACTAAAAAAAAAAAATTCAAAAATGTTTGAGTACGACTTTGGTAAGCTACAAAACCCGATACCCTAGTCAGACGTACTGTGCTTCAGCATACTGGTATTATTATAAAAATAGCACCTTTTAAGAGAAATATTTTCTGTCATTGTGTTTTGCAGTATTATGCAAAACCAAATAATAATATGTGTTAATAAAGTACCTTATCTTGTCCTGATAAATGTATTCCAAAAAAATAAAAGTACTGTGTGCAATGACATATATTTACACTTTAATCATGTCTAATAATAAAACAACATTACACACGGCGCGCTAAAAAAAAAAAATGTCAAAAATGTTTGTGTACGACTTTGGTAAGCTACAAAACCCGATACCCTAGTCAGACGTACTGTGCTTCAGCATACTGGTATTATTATAAAAATGGTGTTTAAAAATGGCACCTATTAAGATAAATATTATCTGCCGTTGTGTTTTGAAGTACTATGCAAAACAAAATAACAATAATGTGTTTATAAAGTACCTTATCTTGTCTTAATAAATGTAGTACAAAAAATACATGTACTGTGTGCAATGACATATATTTACACTTTAATCATCTCTATTAATAAAACAAAATATTATATCGACATACGTTTCAAAACAATGTTTTTGTTCAAAAAAATACTTAAATATCTGCTTGACTTATCATTTCAATCCAACAAATTCATGCAAAAATTTTACAGTAACATTATTTTTACAGTAAAATCCACTTTCAATATAGGGTACTAATACACTATAAAAACACAACAACTGTAGATTTTGCAGTGTACAAAACTAGCATGGATTTTTTGTAAAAAATAAATAAATAATGCTACCATTTTTCCATTCCATTTAAATTTAATCATGATTTTTATATGCTGTAAAAAATAAATTAAAAATGCAAATATTACGGTAAAATTGTGGCGACTGAGCTGCCAGTTATTAACAGCACAATATAAAGATTTAGTCTTTGTACAGCGTACATAAAAAAAGACATACTAATCAAATACATAGACAATTATACACATGTTTTATATATACACATTTATATTCATACTGTATATTATTCACTGTTAAAAGCAGTTTGACCCGCCTGGACTAGAACATTCTACATTTTACTACTGCACAACACATGAACCTTTTATGGGAAACTTTCAGCCTATTAAAAGAGCAAAGTATGCTAAAGTAGTCATAAGAAACACACGTGGGCCGCAAGTTGACGCCTGTTCAATAAATGACGCCAGCCAGTACCCGTAAGCAAGCAGACACCTGTTTCATTGAAAATGTAAAAACATTGCATCTAATAAAGAGCAAAAATACTCGAGTCCGTGAACATTGCTCCAAAGTCAGGATTTTTGTTTTGTTTTAATGTGCATACAAAAGTAAACATTGACAGGTGCAAAGGCAGCAATATATGATAAAACAAGATGGCAGCTAAATAAATACTTCCCTATTCATCCCCGCCAGGTGAACTCCTTTGTCATCGGCCTTAAGCACATTACAAAAAAACAAAAAATAGGGAATGTCTCATTTGCACCCCCTGGTGGTGAAATCTATCAAAATGAGGGTGGTCCCAAAAAGGAGGGATTGTTTCAAATGTGTCGCTTTTAAAAGTGCCCCCCCCCCCCCCCCCCTCTGGTCAACATATGAAATAACAAGTGTGTGTCAACATTTGAAGTGCTCCCCCTCTGGCCAACATATGGAATAACAAGTGTGTGTAAAAATGTGAAGTGCTCCTCCTCTGGTCAACATATGAAATAACAAGTGTGTGTAAAAATGTGAAGTGCTCCTCCTCTGGTCAACATATGAAATAACAAGTGTGTGTAAAAATGTGAAGTGCTCCCCCTCTGGTCAACATATGAAATAACAAGCGTGTGTAAAAATGTGAAGTGCTACCCCTCTGGTCAACATATGAAATAACAAGTGTGTGTAAAAATGTGAAGTGCTCCCCCTCTGGTCAACATATGAAATAACAAGCGTGTGTCAAAATTGGAAGTGCGCCCACTCTGGTCAACATATGAAATAACAAGCGTGTGTCAAAATGTGAAGTGCCCCCCCTCTGGCCAACATATGAAATAACAAGTGTGTGTAAAAATGTGAAGTGCTCCCCCTCTGGTCAACATATGAAATAACAAGTGTGTGTAAAAATGTGAAGTGCTCCCCCTCTGGTCAACATATGAAATAACAAGTGTGTGTAAAAATGTGAAGTGCTACCCCTCCGGTCAACATATGAAATAACAAGCGTGTGTAAAAATGTGAAGTGCTACCCCTCTGGTCAACATATGAAATAACAAGTGTGTGTAAGAAATTGAAATGCGCCCCCTTTGGCCAAAAATAATAATTAAAAAAAATAAATAAATATGTATATAGAGAAATACTGTAATAATTTGGAGTAAATAATGAAGATTAAAAAACAATTACAAACAAAAAAATAAATAAAAATAAGCAGTCTTTTTCTCACAATGTGTCGACTTCTTTCTCATAAAATTAGGAACAATTTCTCATATTCTTTCTGTTTCAGTAATTTTGCAATATTTTCTCATAAAATTAATACTTTTTATATGTAAAATTATTACTTTTTAATGCAAAATGGTGACATTTGTCATATCAAATTCTGACTTTTATCACAACATTGCCAAATTTTTTTGTTGTTCTTGTAAAACAGTGACATTTTTTGAGTAAAATTATGACTTTTGTCATAAAACTTCCGATAATTTTTAAAATATTGCCAACATTTTAAAGTTTTCTTTATAAAATTGTGACTTTTGTCGAGTAAAATGACGACTCTTTTCATAATATGGCCAAAATGTTAAGCTTTTCTTGTAAAATTGCGACTGTTATTGAGTAAAATTCCAACTTTTATCATAACATTGCGCAAATGTTCCGTTTTTCTTGTCAAATTTTGACTTGCGTTGAGTAAAGTTACGACTTTTATTATAACACTGCCAAAATTGTACGTTTTTCTTGTGAAATTGTGGCCTTTTTCTTGTGGAATTCCAACTCATTTTTCACAACAAGCTTTTTTTTATATGTGCATAGTATGTATATATTATTAATGTTGTAAATACACTTCTTTATATATCTAGAAAGGCTGGCCCTAAAGAGGGAGGCTTTTTTCTCACGTCTCCAGAAGGTACGAAATACACAAATGTGTGTGGTTGTGTGTGTGTGTGTGTGTGTGTGTGTGTGTGTGTGTGTGTGTGTGTGTGTGTGTGTGTGTGTGTGTGTGTGTGTGTGTGTGTGTGTGTGTGTGTGTGTGTGTGTGTGTGCACTTGTCTCACCATCCTTGTGTGGACATACACTTGATAAAGCACCCTTTCTGTGAGGATCTTTTAACTTGTGAGGACATTTGCCTGGTCCTCACAACTACAAAAGTAAAATATTTTTTTTACTTTGTGTGTTTTGCATTCTGAAGTGAGGTTGCAACTAGGGATGTCCGATAAATGCTTTAAAATGTAATATCGGAAATTATCGGTATCGTTTTTTTAATTATCGGTATCGTTTTTTGTTGTTGTTGTTTTTGTTTTTTTGTTGTTTTTTATTAAATCCACATAAAAAAACACAAGATACACATACAATTAGTGCACCAACCCAAAAAACCTCCCTCCCCCATTCACACTCATTCACACAAAAGGGTTGTATCTTTTTTGTTATTAATATTCTGGTTCCTACATTATATATCAATATATATCAATACAGTCTGCAAGGGATACAGTCCGTAAGCACACATGATTGTGCGTGCTGCTGCTCCACTAATAGTACTAACCTTTAACAGTTAATTTTACTCATTTTCATTAATTACTAGTTTCTATGTAACTGTTTTATATTGTTTTACTTTCTTTTTTATTCAAGAAAATGTTTTTAATTTATTTATCTTATTTTATTAATTTTTTAAAAAAGTACCTTATCTTCACCATACCTGGTTGTCCGAATTAGGCATAATAATGTGTTAATTCCATGACTGTATATATCGGTTGATATCGGTATCGGTTGATATCGGTATCGGTAATTAAAGAGTTGGACAATATCGGAATATTGGATATCGGCAAAAAGCCATTATCTGACATCCCTAGTTGCAACTCTCTACTCCCATCTAGGGCTAGATGTATATTTTTTCATCATTCTAGCTATAGTGGAAAGGGGGGCCCTCACAACCCACTAACCAAACGTGGGTCCACACAAAGTAGGCAAGACATGTATGTGTGTGTGTGTGTGTGTGTGTGTGTGTGTGTGTGTGTGTGTGTGTGTGTGTGTGTGTGTGTGTGTGTGTGTGTGTGTGTGTGTGTGTGGTGTGTGTGTGTGCGTGCTGACGTGGGTTTGGGCAGTCGATACTATTGGAATCCACTCCTTCATGTCTGGCCACGAGGCAAAGCTCAAACGTCCTTGTGAATAGGAATCACCCTCATTAATCTCCACCCTCGCTCTCCACCTTACATTATTTCTAGAACTCCGCCCATGAAAGTCTCCTTGTGTCCAAACTTTTTTTCCACCAAGTACCACCTCGGAACACGCTCGGCTCTCCAAGTGCCGCCATAATTGCCGACGTTACAGTACGATAGCGTGGTAGGCCTTAGGTTTTATTGGATGTTGGTGGCCACTGTGATGTTGCACGCAGTTTGAACAGTCACACTGTGTTTCAATATTTAATCAAGTGTTTCCTTGGCAGACCACTAGATCAGGGGTATGTATATATTTATGTATATATATATGTGTATATATGTATATGTACATATGTATGTATATATATGTATATGTACATATATATGTATGTATATATATATATATATATATATATATATATATATATATATATATATATATATATATATATATATATATATATATATATATATATATATATATATATATATATATATATACATATATATATATATATATACATGGAAATTAGGGATGTCCGATAATGGCTTTTTGCCGATATTGTCCAAGTCTTTAATTACCGATACCGATATCAACCGATACCGATATCAACTGATATATACAGTCGTGGAATCAACACATTATTATGCCTAATTTGGACAACCAGGTATGGTGAAGATAAGGTACTTTTTAAAAAAAATTAATCAAATAAAATAAGATAAATAAATTAAAAACATTTTCTTGAATAAAAAAGAAAGTAAAACAATATAAAAACAGTTACATAGAAACTAGTAACTAATGAAAATTTGTAAAATTAACTGTTAAAGGTTAGTACTATTAGTGGAGCAGCAGCACGCACAATCATGTGTGCTTACGGACTGTATCCCTTGCAGACTGTATTGATATATATTGATATATAATGTAGGAACCAGAATATTAATAACAGAAAGAAACAACCCTTTTGTGTGAATGAGTGTGAATGGGGGGAGGGAGGTTTTTTGGGTTGGTGCACTAATTGTAAGTGTATCTTGTGCTTCTTATGTGGATTTAATTAAAAAAAACACAAAAAAAACAGATACTGATAATAAAAAAAACGATACCGATAATTTCCGATATTCCATTTTAACGCATTTATCGGCATCTCTAACGTAAATATATACATACATATATACAGAAATATATACATACATATATATATACATAAATATATATGTACATATATATATATATGTACATATACATGTGTGTGTGTTTACATATTCTAATAATATAATCGATATATAATGAATAATTATTATAATTGAATATTGAGAGTATGTGAAAGTCTGACTCCTACCTCGTTTACTTCTGTGACGACCTTCTTAAAGTTGTGTAAACCTTTAGAAATATCAAGCAGCTAAAATGCGCCAAACACGGATAAGTGTGGGTAGAGTGTTTTACATTTTTCCCATCATGCATTGCAGTGTATTTAAATAAATGTAATTTCGAATTGTTTATGGGGATGGAATGTTTTTATTTTTATATAATATCCACAAAGTTCAGTGAGGAGTGTGTTGACTTTTTGTGATTATTTTTTTTTCCTGCACCATGACTAGGGAAGGTTGTTTGGATTGGGTCTTATAAGTAAATGGTGTGCTCGTAACGGCATTCTCCGACCTGACCTTTTCACATCGTCCACAAAATGGTGACCATTTGCTTCCCTTCAACTCTCAGGGTATTTAGATTACCATCCATCCATTTTCTACCGCTTATGCCCTTCGGGGTCGCGGGGGGGGGTGCAGAATCGCTGGTGTAGCCAATCATACTTTGGGTGTTTTTACGGGCTGATTTTGAACATTTTAAGTCATATTCTTCTCAAATAGTTGGGGGGGGGCGGGCCTCCGTTTGACCTCAGAGAACATGCTTTATCAGTATCATGCGTCACACCCCGCTTATAAAGGTGTGCTCATTGTAGCCTTTAAACCTGACTTCCTCATTTTGATAAAAAAAAAAAAACATCAGCTCACATTTTTCTATTCATTTTTGTTGTTCAGGGCACGTCCGACCGGTAGGAGACTACGGGGAAGACCACCTGGGGAGATTGAAGACCAGGCTGCCCTGCTTAGGCTGCTGCCCCCGCGACCCGACTTTGGGTAAGCGGAATAAAATAGATGTTTTATATTGTACAATTTAAATGTATTTTTCAGCATCAAATGGTTCAAGTCAATCAAAAATATTTGTTTTAAATTTCATCCGATGTTATGCAGAGGTGTACTTATAACAAGTTTACAGACAAATGCTGCTATTTATAGTCGCGGCGGAGAGTTTCCTGCAGAAGATAATTGACAAACACGGCCGTAAAAGGTGCATGTTTAATTGTGTTACTCGTTAGATGACTTTGTGCACACTATTGTGCAGCAGCTCGTATATTTTACGACATGCGGGGAGGCTTTAAGGGGGGGGGGGGGGGGGGGAAGGTATGACTAAGCAGGTGTTTCTTGCCCTGCAGTGAGAAAATAGGATTTTGTTCTTTCCACTTTCTGTAAGACTTTGGGAATATTTGCAGACGCGGAGTCATGACCCCGGGACCCGTGGCAGGGATTTCTATTCAGACCGGAATCATAAAGCTGCCCGGCGACAAATAAATCATTTCTGCTGGTCACTTTAAAGAACAATCAGGGTGACACATCGCCCGCTGCCAACAACCCCGACGAGCTGACAGATGACACCGCCGTCTTTCCGGACTGACAGGTGAGCCTGAGATCCGGCCTTTTTTTACGAGGGCGTGCGCCGTGGCTCTTTATTGCCCCGCTGCGCCGCCGTGCCCCCGCGGCAGCCGCTAATCTAACAGTAAGCACAGTCCCAGCCGGTTACCGCAACATTTTTGTGACACAATCCCCCCCCGAACATGCGATGGGATCAGGCTGGCTGGAAACAGGGGCGTCAAAGTGTGTGTGGGGGGGTGAGGGGGGGTCCCAAAGCACGAGGGGCGGGAGTGGGGGTCCCTGGAAATGTGTAAATATGTAAATTATTTACAAAATGTAAAAAACATGTCATAAATCTATCTGTGGCAGCATAGGAGAACATGATGTAGGAGTTAGCAACCCATTGCCCATAACTGGGGTGCGTTCAAGGACCCTTGATTAAAGTTAGTCACAGAGGCGTCACTCATTTTTAAAGACAAACTTAGGAGATGGACAAATAACGATAATAATACAATAAGTTTGATTTTTGCAACACATTGCCCATAATGGTGGTGCGTTCAAGGACCTTTGATTAAAGTTAGTCACAAGGGCGTCACTCATTTTGAAAGACAGACTTAGGAGATGGAGGAATAATGGTAGTAGCATAATGACTTTGATGTTTACACTTAGACATTGACTGTGGTGCGTTCAAGGACCCTCGAGAAAAGTTTTTGAAGACAGACTGAAGCGATGGACAAATATTGATAATAATAATGATGATGATAATATAATGAGATTGAATTTTGCATGACTTTGCCCATAACTGTGGTGTGTTCAAGGACCTTTGATTAAAGTTAGTCAAAAAGCCGTCACTAATGTTTAAAGATAGACTTAGGAGATGGATGAATAACGACAACAATATAATAAGTTACATTTTTGCAACCCATAACTGTGGTGCGTTCAAGGACCCTTGATTAAAGTTAGTCACAGAGGTGTCACTCATTTTTAAAGACAAACTTAGGAGATGGACGAATAACGATAATAATACAATAAATTTGATTTTTACAACACATTGCCCATAATGGTGGTGCGTTCAAGGACCTTTGATTAAAGTTAGTCAAAAAGCCGTCACTAATGTTTAAAGATAGACTTAGGAGATGGATGAATAACGACAACAATATAGTAAGTTACATTTTTGCAACCCATAACTGTGGTGCGTTCAAGGACCCTTGATTAAAGTTGGTCACAAAGGCGTCACTAATTTTTAAAGACAAACTTAAGAGATGGACGAATAATGATAATAATACAATAAGTTAGATTTTTGCAACCCATTGCCCATAAATGTGGTGCGTTCAAGGACCCTTGATTAAAGTTAGTCACAGAGGCGTCACTCATTTTTAAAGACAAACTTAGGAGATGGACGAATAACGATAATAATACCATAAGTTTGATTTTTGCAACACATTGCCCATAATGGCGGTGCGTTCAAGGACCTTTGATTAAAGTTAGTCAAAAAGCCGTCACTAATGTTTAAAGATAGCCTTAGGAGATGGATGAATAACGACAACAATATAGTAAGTTACATTTTTGCAACCCATAACTGTGGTGCGTTCAAAGACCCTTGATTAAAGTCAGTCACAGAGGAGGCGTCACTCATTTTTAAAGACAAACTTAGGAGATGGACGAATAACGATAATAATACAATAAGTTTGATTTTTGCAACACATTGCCCATAACGGTGGTGCGTTCAAGGACCCTTGATTAAAATTAGTCAAAAAGCCGTCACTAATGTTTAAAGATAGACTTAGGAGATGGATGAATAACGACAACAATATAATAAGTTACATTTTTGCAACCCGTGACTGTGGTGCGTTCAAGGACCCTTGATTAAAGTTGGTCACAAAGGCGTCACTAATTTTTAAAGACAAACTTAAGAGATGGACGAATAATGATAATAATACAATAAGTTAGATTTTTGCAACCCATTGCCCATAAATGTGGTGCGTTCAAGGACCCTTGATTACAGTTAGTCACAGAGGCGTCACTCATTTTTAAAGACAAACTTAGGAGATGGACAAATAACGATAACAATATAAAAAGTTTGATTTTTGCAACACATTGCCCATAATGGTGGTGCGTTCAAGGACCTTTGATTAAAGTTAGTCAAAAAGCCGTCACTAATGTTTAAAGATAGACTTAGGAGATGGATGAATAACGACAACAATATAATAAGTTACATTTTTGCAACCCATAACTGTGGTGCGTTCAAGGACCCTTGATTAAAGTTGGTCACAAAGGCGTCACTAATTTTTAAAGACAAACTTAAGAGATGGACGAATAATGATAATAATACAATAAGTTAGATTTTTGCAACCCATTGCCCATAAATGTGGTGCGTTCAAGGACCCTTGATTAAAGTTAGTCACAGAGGCGTCACTCATTTTTAAAGACAAACTTAGGAGATGGACGATTAACGATAATAATACCATAAGTTTGATTTTTGCAACACATTGCCCATAACGGTGGTGCGTTCAAGGACCTTTGATTAAAGTTAGTCAAAAAGCCGTCACTAATGTTTAAAGATAGACTTAGGAGATGGATGAATAACGACAACAATATAATAAGTTACATTTTTGCAACCCATGACTGTGGTGCGTTGAAGGACCCCTGATTAAAGTTGGTCACAAAGGCGTCACTAATTTTTAAAGACAAACTTAAGAGATGGACGAATAATGATAATAATACAAAGAGTTAGATTTTTGCAACCCATTGCCCATAAATGTGGTGTGTTTAAGGACCCTTGATTAAAGATAGTCACAAAGGCATCACTCATTTTTAAAGACAAACTTAGGAGATGGACAAATAACGATAACAATATAAAAAGTTTGATTTTTGCAACACATTGCCCATAACGGTGGTGCGTTCAAGGACCCTTGATCAAAGATGGTCACAAAGGCGTCACTAATGTTTAAAGACAGACTTAAGAGATGTACTGATAACGACAACAATATAATAAGTTACATTTTTGCAACCCATAACTGGTGCGTTTAAGGACCCTTGATTAAAGTTAGTTACAGAGGCATCACTCATTTTTAAAGACAAACTTAGGAGATGGACGAATAACGATAACAATATAAAAAGTTAGATTTTTGCAACCCATTGCCCATAAATGTGGTGCGTTCAAGGCCCTTGATTAAAGTCAGTCACAAAGGCATCACTCATTTTTAAAGACAGACTTAGGAGATGGACAAAAACGACAACTATTTAATACATTAGATATTTGAAACCCATAACTGTGGTGCATTCAAGGACCCTTGATTAAAGTTAGTCATAATGGTGTCACTCATTTTTAAAGACAGACTTAGGAGACGGACGAATAACGATAATACAATACGTTCGTTTTTGAAACCCATCACTGTGGTGCGTTCAAGGACCCTCGATTAAAGTTAGTCACTAAGGCGTCACTCATTTTGAAAGACAGACTTAGGAGATGGACGAATAATAATAGTAATGATGATGATAATAATATAATAAGTTTGATTTTTGCAACCCATAACTGTGGTGCGTTCAAGGACCATTGATTAAAGTTGGTCACCAAGGCGTCACTAATGTTTAAAGATAGACTTAGGAGATGGACGAATAACGATAACAATTTAAAAAGTTAGATTTTTGCAACCCATTGCCCATAACGGTGGTGCGTTCAATGACCCCTGATTAAAGTTGGTCAAAAAGGCGTCACTAATGGTTAAATACAGACTTAAGAGATGGACTGATAACGACAACAGTATACTAAGCTACATTTTTGCAACCCATAACGGTGGTGCGTTCAATGACCCCTGATTAAAGTTGGTCAAAAAGGCGTCACTAATGGTTAAATACAGACTTAAGAGATGGACTGATAACGACAACAGTATACTAAGCTACATTTTTGCAACCCATAACTGTGGTGCGTTCAAGGACCATTGATTAAAGTTAGTCACAAAGGTGTCACTCATTTTGAAAGGTAGACTTAGGTGATGGACGAATAACGACAACAATATAATACGTTAGATTTTGGCAAGCCATTGCCCATAACTGTGGTGCATTCAAGGACCCTTGATTAAAGTTAGTCACAAAGGCATCACTAATTTTGAAAGGCTGACTTTGGAGATGGACAAATAACGATATTGATAACAATATAGTGAGTTTGATTTTAGCATCACTTTGCCCATAATTGTGGTGGGTTCAAGGACCCATGATTAAAGTCAGACACAGAGGCGTCACTCATTTTCAAAGACAGACTTAAGAGATGGACGAATAATAATTATAATAGTTTGATGTTCAGAATTTGCCCATAACTGTGGTGCGTTCAAGGACCCCTGGAATACAGTTAGACACAGAGGCGTCACTCATATAGTAATGATGATAATAACATAATGACTTTCATATTTGCATTACTTTGCCCATACCTGTGGTGCGTTCAAGGACCCTTGACTAAAGTTAGTCACAAGGGTGTCACTCATTTTGAAAGACAGACTTAGGAGATGGAGGAATAATGATAGTAGCATAATGACTTTGATGTTTACACTTAGACCATGACCGTGGTGCATTCAAGGACCCTCGAGAAAAGTTTTTGAAGACAGACTTAAGCGATGGACAAATATTGATAATAATAATGATGATGATATGATGAGTTTGAATTTGTATTACTTTTCCCCATAACTGTGGTGTGTTCAAGGACCCTTGATTAAAGTTAGTCACAGAAGTGTCACTCATGTTCAAAGACATACTTAGGAGATGGACTAATAATAATAATAATAATAATAGCATAATGAGTTTGATGTTCAGAATTTGCCCATACCTGTGGTGCGTTCATGGACCCTTGATTAAAGTTAGTCACAAGGGCGTCACTCATTTTGAAAGACAGACTTAGGAGATGGAGGAATAATGGTAGTAGCATAATGACTTTGATGTTTACACTTAGAGTCTTAGACATTGACTGTGGTGTGTTCAAGGACCCTCGAGAAAAGTTTTTGAAGACAGACTGAAGCGATGGACAAATATTGATAATAATAATAATGATGATGATAATATAATGAGATTGAATTTTGCATGACTTTGCCCATAACTGTGGTGTGTTCAAGGACCCTTGATTAAAGTTAGTCACAGAGGTGTCACTCATGTTCAAAGACATACTTAGGAGATGGACTAATAATAATAATAATAATAATAACATAATGAGTTTGATGTTCAGAATTTGCCCATACCTGTGGTGCGTTCATGGACCCTTGATTAAAGTTAGTCACAAGGGCGTCACTCATTTTGAAAGACAGACTTAGGAGATGGAGGAATAATGGTAGTAGCATAATGACTTTGATGTTTACACTTAGACATTGACCGTGGTGCGT
>NC_084744.1:62559335-62569335 GCF_033978785.1 Entelurus aequoreus | reverse complement strand
TAAAAGCACGCGGTGTGAGATTGCGTGTTTAAACGTGTGTCACTTGCCACGCCTTCGTTTCAATTACCTCCTGCTGCGTGTCCAATTATGTTCATTAACGTGGCAAACAATAATAAATGATGTTTATTAATGTGGAAAACAATAATAGATGATGTTTATTAATGTGGCAAACAATAACAAATGATGTTTATTAATGTGGCAAACAATAACAAATGATGTTTATTAATGTGGCAAACAATAACAAATGATGTTTATTAATGTGGCAAACAATAACAAAAGATGTTTATTAATGTGGCAAACAATAATAAATGATGTTTATTAATGTGGCAAACAATAACAAATGACGTTTATTAATGTGGCAAACAATAACAAATTATGTTTATTAATGTGGCAAACAATAATAAATTATGTTTATTAATGTGGCAAACAATAATAAATGATGTTTATTAATGTGGCAAACAATAACAAATGATGTTTATTAATGTGGCAAACAATAATAAATGATGTTTATTAATGTGGCAAACAATAATAAATGATGTTTATTAATGTGGCAAACAATAATAAAGGCGCACCCAAAAGAGAGAGAGAGAGAGAGAGAAGTTGCAGTGAGGAAGGAGTTGCTTATATGAAGAATTAGTGCGTATTGATAAGGCTTAATAGACTGATGGGGGGGGGGGGGGGGGGGGCTTAATTTACTACAAGTGTCAAATAAGGGGGGGGTGTTGGGGGGTAATGGCGCTCGCACCATTAATAGTCCGTTTTTAATTAATCCAATTTTCTATTTTAGTCACTTTTTCGTTAGGTTAAATAGGACCTGATTATAGTACGATACATTATTAACTAGGTAATACAAATAATAATAATAAAAACCAAAAAACGTGATTTTTTTTTTCCATTAAATGTTCATACTAATAAAAATAATAACAATAATAATAGCAAGAAGAATTATTTTTTTCATCAATAAATATTGCAACAAAAATAACATCTGATTTATTTCGTTCATTCATTTTTTTTAATTTTTTTTTTCATTTTACTCTTTTATTTCATTTCACTTCCCAAAGCCACCACGCCGCGGGGACACAAGTTTCTCGCTCAGCTTGCATCGACCCACGCGGGACACGGACACTAATTCGCCGTCACTTCTCGCCGCACGCGCGCGTGACGCGCCGGGGATCGATCGATTCTGCGCAATAAAAAAAATAAAAAAATAAAAAATCATCGAGTTTCGTTTTGTTTGTGCGCGCGCAAAAACATCCACGCAATCACGGGGCCTGCGAGGAATTAAAGTGGGGGAAAATGTCAATTAATAATTTCTATTTAATTTGAATGCATAACAATAATTAGTGTGGGTTCTAAAGCACTTAAATGATAATTTTCCTACCGCTTGTCCCTCTCGGGCGACTGTGGAATATTTAATGAGTCAGAATGCGGAATTTGCCGGGGAGTTAGTTAAAGAACATAGGGGCCCCCCTCGCAGGGGCCACTAAAACGCCACGCAACACAAACCGCTTTAATTGGAGGGAAAAGTGTCGGCCTATAAATCACTGAGGCGGGAAGAGTCAATTGGGAAATAATAACCTGACGCACTGACACGCGCCGTGGCGTGGACGACATCATCTCCACCAATGACGTGCGGCACACACACACCAAAATATGCATATTTAATTGCTCTATTTAAATGAGCGATGACATCAGACAATGTATAGTTATGAGCAAATATGTCAATAAAACATAATAAACATGTATTTTTTCTTAGAAATATTTTTTAAAATGGATAAAAAGAGCTTATTAATAATCATGCATGTTTAGTTTATTCAAATAAAAGAAGAAAAAAGACTAACTTGTTTAAAATGCCTTAATTCCGATGACATTTGAACGCAACACGTTTAAAAAGACAATATGTTAAGTGCGTGTGCGTGGGTTGGAAAATGTGCATATTTAATTGGCCCATTTAAAAGATGACATCATACAATGTTTGGTTATGAGTAAATATATCAATAAAATATAAAAAACATGTATTTTTCTCAGAAATATGTGTTATAATTGATGAAAACGGCTTATTGATAATTATGCATGTTTCGTTTATTCAAATAAAAAAAGACTAACTTTTTTTTTTTTAATTCCTTAATTCCGATGACATTTGAACGCAACGCTTTGCACATGTGTCTTTATGTAATATGTTAAGTGCGTGGGTGGAAAATATGCATATTTAATTGGTCTATTTAAACGATGACATAATACAATGTATGTTTATGAGCAAATATATCAATAAAATATAGTAAACGCGTGTATTTTTCTGAAAAATATGTTCCACAGTTGATAAAAAAAAAGGGTTTATAATAAGGATGCGTGTTTAGTTGATTCAAATAAAAGCAAAAAAAAAAAAGACAAACTTTTTTTAATTTCCTTAATTCCGATGCCATTTGAACGCAACGCTTTGCACATGTGTCTTTATAAAGGTAATATGTTAAGTGCGTGGGTGGAAAATATGCATATTTAATTGGTCAATTTAAACGATGACGTAATACAATGTAAGTTTATGAGCAAATGTATCAATAAAATATAGTAAACATGTTCTACAATTGATTAAAAAAGGTTTATAATAAGGATGCATGTTTAGTTTATTCAAATAAAAGGGAAAAAAAAGACAAACTTTTTTTCAATTTCTTAATTCTGATGACATTTGAACGCAACGCTTCGCACATGTGTCTTTATAAAGATGATATGTTAAGTGCGTGGGTGGAAAATGTGCATGTTTAATTGGTGTATTTTAAACCATGGCATATAGTAAACACGTGTATTTTGCTGAGAAATATGTTTTATAATTGATAAAAAATGGTTTGTAATAAGGATGCATGTTTAGTTTATTCAAATAAAAGCAAAAAAAAAAGACAAACTTTTTTTAAAATCTGATGACATTTGAACGCAACGCTTTGCACATTTGTCTTTTTTGATCCCCACGTTTAAAAGAGAATAGGAGCACAAATCAATGAATCGATTTTAAAGACATCCATCACTCGAATCAAACTAACGATTTTATTATCTTTTTTTTTTTTTTTTTTTTGCATAATTACAATTTAATACCTGCGCGTCATTTCTTCTATAGGATTTTTTTTTTAATTCCAATGCATTATTTTCCACATTTGCTTTATTTGATATTACAAAGTTAATTCTTTTAAACGGATTTTTGGTTAAAAAAAAATAAACAAAATTAAAAAAAAAAAAAGTTAATTCACAAAAGAAGAAAGTAAAAAAAAAACTGTCCTGTTATTTTAGGTTTTGTTTTCCGTTTGTAAAAGGTGATAAAATGTCAAAAATGTCCTAATTTCACAATAAAGGCCTTTTTTAAAAAAAAAAAAAAAAAAAGGAAAAATGGTCATAAATCTCGCCGGGCACATGAATGATTCCGCCCTAACGAGGCGTGTCTTTATGGCCCAAATAAAACGCTGGACGCGGCCAACGTGACGCGGTGGTGGCGGCGGCGGGAGCTCAGACTGCGGGGACCCCGGCTTTGGCTGCCGGCTCCCGGCCAGGACACATCGGAAGGCCCCCCCGGGGGTGGGGGGGTTCCCTCCGGCTGGGGCGTTGCTTGCTTAGGGGCTGGGTGGTGTAGGGGGGGTGTAAATTATTGTGGACCCCTACGTTAACAGGTGTTTCCCTCTGCGTGCACGCGCGTGGAAGTGGGCACGAGCACGCGCATTATTCTGATTATATTAATAAAGTCGCGCGGGAATTCACTTTAAAACTTGTTTTTCCTCCACTATTTTAAACACACTTGAACGTGAAATAATGAAAAAGGCACTTAAATATGTAGATAGTAGTGCTTTTCTGTGGATTTGTGTGAGAAAATCAAATGAAAATGACGAAGCCACTTGGCTGGAAAGTCCGTGCGTAAAGTGCATGAAAAATATCGCGTAAACGCGCAAAGTTCTGCTCCGTTTAAATGATAAATGCTGTTCGCTCGGGACATTTCCACTTAGAACTTTGTCAAAGTGTTCTCTTCGGAGGACGTTTTCTTGACGCGCGCGCGCGCGCAACGCCGACAATTAAGCGACGCGCGCGCGCGGTTGCACAATCGCAACTTGTGCCGGCGTCAACAACACCCGAGTAGTTTAGTACACACACACACACACACAAACAAAAGAGAGTGTCACTCACCTCTGCGTGGAAGGATTCCGCATACTTCCAAACGCCAACGAGGAAGAAGAAGAAGAAGAAGAAGAAAGGGGGAAAAAGAAGAAGAAGAAGAAGGCAAAGTTTGCGGTGGTCGCGGTTGCGCGTCAGCGGCAGGGAGATAAAGTCGCAAGTAGTTCACACCTCCTTGTTGTGGCCGCCGGAGGAGGGAAGTGTGCGCGCGTGGGCGTGCGTGGAAGAGAGAGAGAGAGAGAGAGAGAGAGAGAGAGAGGGGGACTGACTTTCCACGCAGTGTGTAAAAGTGGCCGTGGAGCAGCCGCCGCGCAGTCGGAACGCGCACAGGAGGGGAAGGAGGATTGGAGCCGCTGCGGGAGCGCCACGCACGGTGGCAGAGAGAGAGAGAGGGGGGGGGGGGGGGTTCTCAGCAGCGTGTGAGTGGAGGAGGAGGAGGAGGAGGAGGGAGCGTGGGAGGGTGGGAGGGAGCGTGGGTGGGAGGGGTGGTCCAGGGTCCAAGAGCGCTTAGGAGGCGCAGTGCTGCCGCGCAGTGCTCACACGCGCCTCTGTCTTGAGAGAGAGAGAAAAAGAAAGAAAAAAGTACCGATATTTTGGTACCGGTACCGGAAATAAATAAAATCTCTCATAGTGCATGCGTATGCCGGCCCTTGATGGAGTGTGTTGTGGTCCAGGTGAAGGCCGATACTGTCTTATCATCAGCATGTTATTATTAAAGTATGCAGAAACGTCCTCCCAGTGCACACCAACACACGCTTTGATACACTCGCTTCATTTTGTCTGCACGTTTCGGGAACTGAAACGTCTGATTTGTGCGCTCTGAACTAGGGTAACAATGTTTTGGTACCGGTACCAAAATGTATTTCGATACTTTTTTAAATAAAGGGGACCACCAAAAAAAATGGCATTATTTTTTTAATGTATTTATTTATTTATTTTGTATTTAATTTTAATACATTTTTATTTATTTTATTTTATTTTATTTTATTTTATTTTGATTTATTTTATTTTGATTTATTTTATTTTGATTTATTTTTATTTTATTTTTTATATATTTTTTTATTTCCCGACCTTTATTGTAACAAAAAAAATGTTAGTGTACATGAAACATATGTTTATTATTGTCATTTAGTCCTTAAATAAAATAGACAACTTGTCTTTTAGTAGTAAGTAAACAAACAAAGACTCCTAATTAGTCTAATTTGTAACATATTGTGTCATTTATACACCTATTATTTTGTACACATTATTAAGGACAAACTGTAAAAATTGATTATTAATCCGCTTGTTCATTTACTGTTAATATCTGCTTACTTTCTGGTTTAACATGTTCTATTTTTTTATAGAATAAGGCAAAGTTTGTCTCGCTACTGTATTGGAAATTTTATAATCAAGTAGTCAAACAAAATTGCCTTTCTTGGATTTACTTGACAAGGTTGAGCATCTCAAAAAGGCACAGGTCACATTCGTGTAAGTAGGAAGTGGTGTTGTCCTGATACCAATATTTTGGTACCAGTACCAACATGTATTTTGATATTTTTCGGTACTTTTCTAAATAAAGGGGGACCACAAAATATGTCATTATTGTCTTCATTGTAACACAAAAATGTTAGTGTACATGAAACATATGTTTATTATTGTCATTTAGTCCTTCAATAAAATAGACAACTTGTCTTTTAGTAGTAAGTAAACAAACAAAGACTCCTAATTAGTCTAATTTGTAACATATTGTGTCATTTATACACCTATTATTTTGTACACACTATTAAGGACAAACTGTAAAAAAAAAGATTATTAATCTGCTTGTTCATTTCCTGTTAATATCTGCTTATTTTCTGGTTTAACATGTTCTATTTTTTTATAGAATAGGGCAAAGTTTGTCTCGCTACTTTATTGGAAATTTTCTAATCAAGTAGTCAAACAAAATTGTCTTTCTTGGATTTACTTGACAAGGTTGAGCATCTCAAAAAGGCACAGGTCACATTCGTGTAAGTAGGAAGTGGTGTTGTCCTGATACCAATATTTTGGTACCGGTACCAACATGTATTTCAATACTTTTTTAAATAAAGGGGACCACAAAAAAAAGGCATTATTTTGTATTTTTTTTAATTTATTTATTTTGTATTTTATTTTATTTTATTTTATTTTGATTTATTTTATTTTGATTTATTTTATTTTTATTTTATTTTTTATATTTTTTTTATTTCCCGACCTTTATTGTAACAAAAAAAATGTTAGTGTACATGAAACATATGTTTATTATTGTCATTTAGTCCTTCAATAAAATAGACAACTTGTCTTTTAGTAGTAAGTAAACAAACAAAGACTCCTAATTAGTCTAATTTGTAACATATTGTGTCATTTATACACCTATTATTTTGTACACATTATTAAGAACAAACTGTACAAATTGATTATTAATCCGCTTGTTCATTTAATGTTAATATCTGCTTACTTTCTGGTTTAATATGTTCTATTTTTTTTTTTTTGAATAAGGTAAAGTTCGTCTCGCTACTGTATTGGAAATTTTATAATCAAGTAGTCAAACAAAATTGTCTTTCTTGGATTTACTTGACAAGGTCGAGCATCTCAAAAAGGCACAGGTCACATTCGTGTAAGTAGGAAGTGGTGTTGTCCTGATACCAATATTTTGGTAACGGTACCAACATGTATTTCAATACTTTTTTAAATAAAGGGGACCACAAAAAAAAAGGCATTATTTTGTATTTTTTTAAATTTATTTATTTTGTATTTTATTTTATTTTATTTTATTTTGATTTATTTTATTTTGATTTATTTTATTTTGATTTTATTTTTTATATTTTTTTATTTCCCGACCTTTATTGTAACAAAAAAAATGTTAGTGTACATGAAACATATGTTTATTATTGTCATTTAGTCCTTCAATAAAATAGACAACTTGTCTTTTAGTAGTAAGTAAACAAACAAAGACTCCTAATTAGTCTAATTTGTAACATATTGTGTCATTTATACACCTATTATTTTGTACACATTATTAAGGACAAACTGTAAAAATTGATTATTAATCCGCTTGTTCATTTACTGTTAATATCTGCTTACTTTCTGGTTTAACATGTTCTATTTTTTTATACAATAAGGCAAAGTTTGTCTCGCTACTTTATTGGAAATTTTATAATAAAGTAGTCAAACAAAATTGTCTTTCTTGAATTTACTTGACAAGGTTGAGCATCTCAAAAAGGCACAGGTCACATTCATGTAAGTAGGAAGTGGTGTTGTCCTGATACCAATATTTTGGTACCAGTACCAAAATGTATTCTGATATTTTTCGGTACTTTTCTAAATAAAGGGCACCACAAAAAAATGTCATTATTGTCTTTATTTGAACAAAAAATGTTAGTGTACATGAAACATATGTTTATTATTGTCATTTAGTCCTTCAATAAAATAGTGAACATACTAGACAACTTGTCTTTTAGTAGTAAGTAAACAAACAAAGACTCCTAATTAGTCTGCTGTAACATTTATCATTATAAAGGACAAACTGTAAAAAATGGACTATTAAATCCACTTGTTCATTTACTGTTAATATCTGCTTATTTTCTCTTTTAACATGTTCTATCTACACTTCTGTTCAAATGTAATAATCACTTATTCTTCTCTTCTTTGATACTTGACATTAGTTTTGGATGATACCACACATTTAGGTATCGATCCCGATACCAAGTAGTTACAGGATCATACATCGGTCATATTCAAAGTACTATTATAGGACGTATTTCCTGACTTTATAAACATAATATGAATGAAAAAATATGTATATATATATCGATGTAATCATAGTAGTATCGACTAGATACGCTCCTGTACTTGGTATCATTACAGTGGATGTCAGGTGTAGATCCACCCATTTGTTTACATTGTGACGGCGTTGAGCTATTGTATCCTCCTACGGCGTGTAGTGAAGCATGTTTAGCTATTCCTTGTCCTCCAGTGATAATGCTACATGTAAGAAACTCACTTTATTTGTCGCCATGGAGGCCAGGATTAGGGTGTTTCAGTGTTATAACTTCACCTTTATCTTGACTTTTTACACCAAAAATGCGTCCGTTCTCCCTTTTCTGTCTACACACTGTGTCTGCTTGTAAGTACTCTGTGTGTGTGCGCTGCCCAACATGCTCCTCGGCTGGTAGAACCGGCGATGTCACCACGTGACGCGCCATACTTTTCAAACAGAGTACCGTTTTTGATTCATTAGTACCAAAACAAAGAATCGCAGGTGTTGGCAACTTCTAAGTTAGCCACTGCGAGTGATAGCACTTTGATAAAGATGGTGAGAAACACCAGCGAAGTCAAGAAAGACCACATAGCAAAGTACTAAGGTAGCGTCTGACCTTTATTTTGGATGTCTGAAACAGAATACTTGATTCACGTGCTCATATTTTTATATATAAGTGGCCGTGCCCGCAACTTGAGGGTTCCGGGTTCGATCCCCTAGTCACTGCCGTTGTGTCCTTGGGCAAGACACTTCACCCACCTGCTCCCAGTGCCACCCACACTGCTTTAAAGATGCAACTTGGGTTTCACTATGTAAAGTGCTTTGAGTCACTAGAGAAAAGCGCTATATAAATATCATTGACTTACTACTGACTTCTTCAGCACCCGCAGTGAGCAAACTCCTCCACAAGATGGCGCCCACAAACAATAACACACCTTTATAGTAAGAAAAAATAAGAACAATCCATAAATGAGCTGCTCCCTTTTATAAGCCGCAGGGTGCAAAGCGTTGGGGGGAAAAAAAAGTTGTGTGCTTTGGAATTTACTGTATTCCTTATGGCTTCTTTTTTTAAATTTTTTTATAAATTTGTACAAATTTATAAAAAATTACATGTATATATACGTACATACAAAGCTATGAACAATGGGAGACCAGGCTTTCTGCTCCGCCGCTCCCAGTCTGTTGAACGCTCTCCCTGACCACCTGAGGGCACCACAGACTGTGGATGCTTTTAAAAAAGGCTTAAAAGCCCTTCTTTTTTTTTTTAAAAAAAAAGGCTTTTTTTTTTTTAGATATATGCATACTAGTTATAGCTATTTGGCTGTTCTAGTTTTTATTTTTATTTATTTATTTACTATCTTTTTTTTTTTTTAATACACTGTAGCACTTTGAGATTGTTTACTTTTTACAAATAAAATCTATTATTATTATTATTATATATAAATTTATAAAATACATTTCTTCGTTTTATTTTTATTTTTTTAATACAATCTTCGTTTTTACATGGGACCTTTTGGATTTCGGTGCAGCGTTAGCGTGTTAATAATCCAGATTAGAATATTTCTAAAGTATGTGAGAATCTATACGATATATACGCTGTAAGTAAAACCATTATTTGTAAACTATTGGCTAATAATTGCCAAACTTACTGTAACTGCTGTGATTTTACAGTTCATTTTGATTTTACAGTTCATTGTGATAAAGTTAAATTCAAGCTTTTGTTTGTTTGTTTGTTTGTTGAATTCAAGATTTAGATTTTACAGTACATTGTGATAAAGTTGAATTCAAGCTTTTGTTTGTTTGTTGTTTGTTTGTTAAATTCAAGATTTAGATTTTACAGTTCATTGTGATAAAGTTGAATTCAAGGTTTTGTTTGTTTGTTGTTTGTTTGTTTGTTTGTTGAATTCAAGATTTAGATTTTACAGTTCATTGTGATAAAGTTGAATTCAAGCTTTTGTTTGTTTGTTGTTTGTTTGTTAAATTCAAGATTTAGATTTTACAGTTCATTGTGATAAAGTTGAATTCAAGCTTTTGTTTGTTTGTTTGTTTGTTTGTTTTTTGAATTCAAGATTTAGATTTTACAGTTCATTGTGATAA